>NW_017306779.1:1074341-1099210 GCF_000935625.1 Nanorana parkeri | reverse complement strand
TTTCCAGTCATGTTAATAAATAAAAAAGATAAAGAAAATGTAAGAAAAATTTGGAAGCTTACCCTTTAAAATACCAGCTTAGGGTTTATGTTTATTCAGCGACTATGTGACCAATAAAGTAAAATAAACCAGTTAATGTAATAAGCATATGATGAAAAAGAATCTAAGCATATGATGTTTAAGTAGCGGCACAAGAACCCACTGTGATTAAGGGGCCTATTTCCTGAAAATGTGGGTCACGTGGGTGCTGGGACCCCCTCCAACTGTCACATCAACCTGGGTAATACTCACATCTATGACAGGGGAGTACTGGGAGGCATAATTCATAATGACCATGCCTGTTATAACCAAAGATTATCAGGCAGTTAGTAGTTACTTCAATTACCACCTGATGGGCAGTAAGCTATGTGGAATGTATTTCCTATTTCAAATTCATCTTCACAAACACATAAATATTACAAAACAATAGATTTAAATAAATATATTAAGGAAATCCTGATGTCAGTATGCATATTTTTATAAAATGCAGTTTTTTTTGCATGTGTAGCTCCTTTCAGCTAGATGTAGGAGGACTTGTGCAGAGAACTGGTCAGTCATTTGTGGATGGCAGTGGAACTCTTTTTGCTGAAATATATAATTAGGTCCTTGTCCTTTTATAGGCTGTGAGTTTGCTGTTATGGAATCCCTTGTAGGTTAGATAGACTGTGGAGATCCTGTAGTTGCAAACTTCATGAATGTGTTTTCTTTTAATAGTTAGAATCTTCCCGATGGTCTTCATATTTCTTGTATGTTGAGATAGAGCAGAAGAGATGTGTCTGTGCTTGAATATGGTGAAAAGGAAGTATCTTAGAGGTAGTAGTTACTGGTTGAGAGCCCAACATGTCACATCTTCCAATCTCAGAGGGATGAGACTAAGTATCACAGCCTCTTGGACACAATCAGGAGATGCCGTCTCCTTAAAACGCTGGAGGTGATGCAGCCACAGCTTCAGCTCCGGTGAGGTGGGCTCACTGTATTCTGGAGATCCTTTACACACCATAAGATCATCTCTCAGTTTGAGGAATACCATAAGAGACTGCTTTACAGTATCAGGCTGAGCAGACATAGACATATTGGTTAGAACTTCAACAGTTAGCGACACACGCTCCAAGGTCAGGATAAGACGATCCCTCTGCGTGAGGTCACATACAGATGGTTTGTGTCTCAGCATTCTTCTGTAGCATCTCATTGCATTGATGGACATGTTCTTCTCGTGGTCGTGTTGCAGCTGTTTCAGCGTTGTTATGTCAGAGGAGGCAACAGATAAATAGCGGGACATCGGGCAAAGTCTCTTGTGCAGGCGCCCACTCACCGCAACAAGTATAATGCTTAACACCATCAGCCTGATGTCCATTTCTGTTCTTCTGGGTTAGATCTGGTAATATCTTCTTGGTTCTAGATATTTGTTCTGTTACTCTGTCACTCCACAGTGCTGGTCTCAGACTGATCTGAAGTCTTGTTTCCATGTTTCTACCTTTATATCCCGGTGTGCAGAAGAGAAATGCCCTTATTTTCATGATCTTGTGGAGTTCTCCTTCGTTTCAGAACTTCAGTGACAGGAGAGAGGTTATAACTGCTGTGGGAACTTCTATATCACTTTCAGTTTCCTCTTTATACAGGTAAGAAGGTAACGTCACAGAGCTGGTAAGATTCTTCTAGCTGTCACACAGCAAACCCCTCCCACTGCTACAGGACTCTCATATATACTGAGGATCCAGGAACCATGTACTTATCTGCATGCTGAGAAAAAGATAACATTTAAAAAAAATTATAATGTATTATCACCAAAAAGAAAACACAATACTCTTATATATTTTTTAGTCATAGCAGTTAATGAAAATAAAAAATAAACAATTAAATCAAGGACACATGTATAAACTTACCCTATTAAATACTAGCTTAGGGATTGTTCTTAACCCTAAAAATGGGCCCCTGTAAATGGTCTCCTGGCCACTATAGCTATAGTCTGTTTACCTATTAAAGACTACTGTCAGATTACACTGGAAGTGACTCTGGCAGCTAAAAAGCTGCCAGATTGCTTCCAGGTGCTGGAAAACTGAGCACCACCCCCTGTCTGACATCCCCTGCTGCTGCATTTCCTGCATGCCCAGGACCAGAATCACTGGTTTTTAGCGGGTAGCAGAGGGAGAGACCCGCAAATGTGCATTTGGTGATCTCCTTCTCACTGGGGATGAAGCTGATCAAGCATGATCTTTGCTTGATCAGCTTCTTTGAAGTGGAAAGGTGACATTATGGGTCTAGTGGACCCTTAATGTCACCTGAAAGAGTACCTCACACCTCCAATGTGCTATCAGATTGGGGGATGGTGAACCCCTCTATGTGATAGCAATTAAATTAAGTAAACAAAGATGTAAAAAAAAAAGTTGAATAAAATAAATGTAAAAGCACCCAATAAAAGTTTTGAAGTTCCCTGTCCTCGCGAACACATGCATTTTAATGCAAATACACATCCGGTGCGTCTGAGAACAACAATGACCATTGCGCCACACATGTTAGGTATCACCATGTGCGGAAGAGTGCGGGCAATAGTTACCAGGCCAATTTTTCATTGTCAGCTCTAAAATGATGGCACAGACAGGCTTTCAAACCACCACCTCTAGACAAGTTTGGGGCTGTAATTTTTCACAGTTTTACAGGCAACATCATCTTTTATATTTTACAAAAATATTTGGTATAATATTGTGTGTTTCTGCACTAAAATTGACTTTAATTTATTTTTTACTGAAATGTTGGGCTTGATAAAGAGTTGCGCTAATACGTGAATTAAAAATATGCAACTGCCCCCATTTTTTTCTACAGGGTCTCTGATTTCAGGAAATATATAATTCTGGAGGGTTTAAGTAATTTGCATATAATCAGTAAAGTAAACCTGTCATAAACCAGGGAATAAAATAAGCATATGAATCTGAGCATATGATGTTTGTGTAGTTGTACAAGGGCTCACTATGATTAAGGTATGTAGGATATGCAGAATGTTTCTATTTCCCTTTGATGCCCTATGGGCAGGAAGTGAAAGACCTCTACACTATCTGACAACAGTTAAATATTATGGACCATTAGCATGCATGAACACATTCACAGAAATGTACATCAAATTACTTTAGCACTAAAACCTCACAACCTACCAATATATAAAAATATCAACTAATAAAACTATCTAACAACAAAAACAGATAACTCAAAAATGTATAATGGTAATAAATAAATTCATGCCAACAAGTGAGTCATTAGGGGGATTAATCATAAATGAGCCGAAGGATCCAGTCGTAGCTTCAGCTTATCCTTCGGCTCTCTTCGGCCACCGCAGCCCTTCAGTTCAGTCGAACCGAAGGGCCGTAGTATGGGCTATTCACATTATAGACCGAATGACCCGAATGTGACACCCAAATGACAGCTGGGTGGAGCCAGCCATGATCTCACGGCTGGTTCCGCCCAGTTGTAATGACAGATCAGCATCCCTAAATGACCTGCCAACGCTGATCTCTCATTAACCAATAACAACTCTGCGAAGCCGGCCGTGACGTCAAGGCTGGCTCCGCCCAGTTGTTATTCATTGGCCGTGACCTGCTAGAAGACTCTAGCAGGTGCCGGCTAATAGGAAACAGTTGGGCGGAGCTAGCTGTAACTGCTAGCTGTGCCCAATTGTTTTATTTTTTTATTTTTTCTGTTTTAAAAAAAATCTTTATTTTTTTTTTAAATTTAATATTTATTATCATTTTAAAAAAGTATTTTTCAACTTTTCTTTTTTTCCGACTCACTATTAGGGATGGTCCGCCAGTTCGATTTGAACATGAGTTCGAATCGAACATCGGCCGGTCGATCGTTCGCCGAACGCCGAACTTTATGGGATGTTCGCCGTCTGTTCAACCGCACAACGTCCCATACTACAAAGAGCCCTCTGAAGCTCTAATTGGTTATAGACTTGCACCTGACCACAGGTCAGATGCAAGACTTTGCCCAATCAGGGCTCAGTACTCATTTGGAGCCATGATTGGGCAAAGTCATGATGGCTCTGCCCAATCATGTCTCTCCTATCAGATGCTGGCCCAATTGTTTATATTTTGCCGGCATCTGTCAAAATGCCATTATGCGGCGGGGAGCGGACGGGACGGCGGTTGTCGTTTAAAAAAAATTATTTCTTTTTATTTTTTATTGTTTTATTTTTCATGTCGTCGTCATGGACAACACTGGACGCCGTGATTGACCCTGGATTACGTCGGTGGATCCATTTCTTGGGTTTTCTTGTTTTTTTTAAGAAAAGACTTGTCAAAAACATGATTTTTTTTTCAATTAAAGGATTTAATCAAAAGTCTGGACTTTTTAATAACTATTTTATTTAACCTTTTAGTGAATGGGTACAAGTACCCCTTACTCATTCACAAGGGAGGGGGGCGGCATCTGGGTGCCACCTTAATTAAAGGGGTACCACAATGCAAATAAGCCCCCTTGCCCGCAGACCCCCGTAACCACTGGGTCAGGGTTGTGGGGATGAGGCCCTTGTCCCCATCAGCACGGGGACACCCTCCCTGTGCCGAGGGCATGTGGCCTTGGTGTGGGACGGGGCGCTTGCTCGTCCCTCCCTTTCCGGCCCTGCCAGGCCTGTGCTCGGCTCAAGGGTCTGGTATGGAATTTTAGGGGGGATCCCACCTTTTCTCCCCCCGGTGGTGGTGTGGTGTAGGGGGAACACCACACACTTTTTTTTTTTTACACGGGGTCCTTCCTAAATATTCTTACCAGATCTTAAGGGTCTGGTATGACTTTTAGGGGGAACCCTACGCATTTAAAAAAAAAAAAAAATGGTCCGTCCTGACATTCCTACCAGACTTAAAGGGTCTGGTATTGTTTGGGAGGGGGACCTGCACACTTTAAGAGTAAAAAAAAAAGAAAAGTATTTTTTTAAATAGAAATGTCAGTTTTGCTGTAGCAGGTTCTACACATCGTACAGATCCGCCACTTCACAGGCAGGTTAAGGGGACCCCCCATGCACAATATTTGAAGGCATTTTTCATTTTTATTCTTACCCTTAAAGTGATGTTAAAATCACTGCTCCTTTAAAACCGTTTTTTTTTCTTTTCATTGATTCCTGTCACCCAGAGCAGTTCCCGGACCCCCATACACCTTTTATGGACAATATCTTGCATATAAGAACTCTTAAAGGGGACAATCATTTTCGAAAGTTCAACCCCCATTGACTTGCATTAGCTTCGAGTTCGTATTCAAACTTTTCGGCCGTTCGGGGGTTCGAATACGAACCGAACACGGGGGTGTTCGGCCCATCACTACTCACTATTTGCTATTCTACCATGGAGGCCGGTCTCATTCGGCTATTCACTCCCTGCTGTTCGGCCCCTATGAGAATAGGGGCAAACAGCAGTGAGTGAGCTGCCAGAGCTTCGGCTCAGCCGATCCAGATATTGGTTCGGCTGAGTCGAAGTCCTTCTGCACTTCCGCTCAGCCGAACATATCCTGACCTAGGAGCGATGTATGGCTGATTTAATCCAATGTACAGCTGAAATCAGCCGTACTGAGCTGTAGTGAATAGCCGAACGTTGTTTGGCTCACTTCACTGCGGCTCGGTTATTCACTCGGCTGCCTTTGGCAGCTTTGTGAATAACCCACTCGATCTTCACAAAAAGTTCATGTTTTCAAAGTAAGGGTTATTCCATTTCAGAGGAGGACAAAAACATACACCTCGGAAAGATATATATAGACAACTGTTCGTATTATACAGGACTCTAGTATGTACTGAGGATCCAGGTATCATGTGCCTATCTGCATGCTGAGAAAAGAATTACTTTTAAAATGAAGGCAATTATTTATTATTAGCTAAAGGAAAAACACAATATATCTTTGTGCATTTTCCAGTCATTTTAATGAATAAAGATGATAAAAGATAAAGACAATGTAAGAAGCTTACCATTAAAATACTAGCTTAGGGTTTATGTTTATTCAGCAACTATGTGATCAATAAAGTAAAATAAACCAGCTAAGGTAATAAGCTTATGATGAAAAAGTATCTAAGCCAGGGGTGCCCACAATTTTTGTTTTAAGATCTATTTTTCAAATGACGAGCAACATGAGATCTACCAAAGAAAAAAAAAACTCCCTCACGCTCCTTCTCTCTCCTGGCTGTCTCTTCTTGCTCTCTCTCTTGGCTGTCTCTCTTCGTTCTCTTGGCTGTCTCTCCTTGCTCTCTCCCCTGGCTGTCTCTCCTCTCTCTCTTTCCTGTCTGTCTCTCCCTGCTCTCTCTCCTGGCACACATTGCTTTATTCTTTGATGTAATACATAGCACTTCAACCACCAGTATCCACCAGAAAGGTGTCAGGGAGCTTGGCTCAGCAGACTCAGGCAAATAGGTAATCATGTGTGCATAGCTAAATAAATATACCAAAATGGAAAAAAGGGGCCACCATTCACACCCTTCGTGATCTACCAGCATCAGCCTTGTGTCAGGATCCAGAGCACCCCCAGGTGGCGCTGGAGCCGGGTCCTGCAGTTCCTGTGCTCGCCTGCGGATGTCTCCAGCAGCCAGGAACTGTAAGGAACCTGCAGCTCCGGTACTCACCTGCGGGTGTGCCCCAGCTGTGACTGATCATCCCATCACCTGGTGCTTCCTGGGAGGGTATTTAGGCCCTCCCTGCAGTCAGGGAGCTGGGTCAGTATTGTGTTGCTAAACCTGACTGATGCCCATGTCCTGAACCTTGCTTCCTATCTGAAAACCTGTCACCGACCCGGCTTGTTACCCGACCACTCTCCGTTGAATCCAGTTCCTGTACTGCGCTGCCCTCCTGTTGACGACCCGGCTTGCACCTGACCACTCTTCATCAATCCTGTTCCTGTACCGCGCTGCCCTCCTGTTGACGACTCGGCTTGTACCTGACCACTCTTCTGGTATCCCGAGGCCTGCTGTACATCTGCAGGCCTGTTACCCCTCTTTGTTGGGTTTGTAGTTTTGTTGATGTGGAACCAATAAACTGTGCATATAACCCTATCCTGTGTGGGCATATTAATTTGGTCATCCTGCGTGGGTACCTGCATGTGGTGTGAGAACGCCTGTGCAGGGTACCCTGACACCTTGAGAGCTACTGGTAGATCACGATCTACCTAATCGGCACCCCTGATCTAAGAATATGATGTTTAAGTAACTGCACAAGAACCCACTGTGATTAAGGGGCCTATTTACAGAAAATGTGGGTCACGTGAGTGCTGGGACCCCTCCAAAGGTCACATCAACCTGGATAATACTCACATATATGACAGGCTAGTACTGGGAGGCATTATTCATAATGACCATGCCTGTTATAACCAAAGATTATCAGGCAGTTACTTAAATTACCACCTGAAGGGCAGTAAGCTATGCGGAATGTATTTCCTATTTCAAATTGATGTCCTTTGGGCAGGAAGTGAGGGGTGTACACTATCTGACCACAGTTACATAATATGGACCGTTAGAGAGTTCTAGGCATCACAAAACTACTCTTCCTTGCTTCAAACTCTACACAGTGTTTCTATGTGGTTGATTTAGTAAACCATGAGCACCAATCTCATTGCATGCCTACTAGGCTAAAAAATATAATTGTATTTGCACAGTATGTGATATTTCTAAAAAGTCTATGCTCTAGCATCCAGATATACCCCAGCTACATGCTGCTGGATAAAGAAGAATTGTTGATTTTTAAAATGACTTTTAGGCTTACTTTATTTATTATTTATTTATTGACTCTTTTCCATGCTCATCTCATGCAGGGACAAAACTGCTTAAAGTACACACTAATATGAATAAAGTTGATTGTTAACAACTACTGAAAGTAAAAAATCCATTGCCTGTGCTGCACAGGGGGTGTCACAGTTCACATACTGTACACATAATATGGTGCACTGGCTCAGAAGTTCAGGCTTTCACCATGACAAGCATTCATGGATAATTTCATATGTTTCTGCTTGCAAATCAAAGTTCCATTGATAAAGACCCATACCTATGCTGCTTTATTTGCTCGGATAACCTGGCATACATATCTTTTATAGCTGCTTC
Source organism: Nanorana parkeri (assembly GCF_000935625.1). NCBI lineage: Eukaryota > Metazoa > Chordata > Amphibia > Anura > Dicroglossidae > Nanorana > Nanorana parkeri. The sequence goes on along the minus strand of NW_017306779.1, from coordinate 1,091,118 downwards.
TTTGTTTGGTGCAAACTAACATTATATACCTTGGTGAGTAATTATTGTGTTTGTCACATTATCATTTCTTTTTTTCTCTTTATGGGAGAATGTTAACATGAACATTCCTTAGTCTACTTTGTTGAAATATAAAGCAGAAGAGCAGAATTTGGATGCTCCATGCACTATGGAAACCGGAATCACAATGCAATAAACTGGACACATTATTAGATCAGTACGGGTATTCCATGTGCTGGGTACTCATGCATCTGTCTGCTCATCAATGTCTGGTTTTCATCAATATATTATACTACTTGTGCAATATGTCTATTCACTAACTGTGTAAGCTGCTACCACTCTACAATGCATGAACACATTCACAGAAATGTACAACAAATTACTTTAGCACTAAAACCTCACAACCTACCAATATATAAAAATATCAACTAATAAAACTATCTAACAACAAAAACAGATAACTCAGAAATGTATAACGGTAAAAAAATAAACTTATGGCAACAAGTGAGTCATTAAATGTTCACAAAAAGTTAATTTTTTCAATGTAAGGGTTATTCCACTCAGTGGCGTCACAAGGGGGGTGCGGCCCGCACCCGGGTGATTCTGAAAAATCGGGCGCTCGGTCATGGACCGAACGCCCGACAGTATCAGGAGAGAGGAGGGGACCCGAAGGCATACCTTATTCTGCCGGGTGACTGTCCCCTCCTCTCTCTGCCGATATCCATCACCAAGATGGCCGCCGGCAGGTATCAGAATACTGCCGCGCGTGCGCGATGACGTCATCGTGCACGCGCATAATGACATCATGCGAATGCGCAGTGACGTCTCGGCGGGGTGACACTCGGTTACCGCTCTGGGTGTCACCCAGGCTCGGGACGCCCCTGATTCCACTTCAGAGGAGGACAAAAGCATACACCTCGGAAAGAAATATATAGACAACTGTTCGTATTGTATTTATGTATTTCTTTTTATTAATACCACATGTATTAATACACATTTATCAATGAAATAAAACAAAATATTTTTTCTTTAGGAATAAATAATTTACAGATCCATTGGATCCTCCAGTGGTAGCCAGGAATTCAAGAAATAAATAATATCTTAGTATTAATAACCAACAATAACTTAAAGCTTGATATTAAATAAATAAATAATTAAATTTATAAAATGCTAATTTTCTGCATGTGGAGCTCCTTACATCTAGATGTAGGAGGACTCGTGCAGAGAACAGTTCAGTAATTTGTGGATGGCAGTGGAACTTTTGTTGCTGAAATATATAATTAGGTCCATTCATAGGCTGTGAGTTTGCTGTTATGGAATCCCTTGTAGGTTAGATAGACTGTGGAGATCCTGTAGTTGCAAACTTCATGAATGTGTTTTCTTTTAATAGTTAGCATTAATTCACTACATCGGGTAGAATTAGATTCTATTAGTTGGAGGATGAGTACATATACTTTTTCTTATTGACAGCAGTACTGAATGATGAAAAAGTCCATCCTTCAGTGCATATCCTTCTTCCCGATGGTCTTCATATTTCTTGTATGTTGAGATAGAGCAGAAGAGATGTATCTGCTTGAATATGGTGAGAAAGAAGTATCTTGGAGGTAGTAGTTACTGGTTGAGAGCCCAACATGTCACATCTTCCACTCTCAGAGGGATGAGACTAAGTATCACAGCCTCTTGGACACAATCAGGAGATGCCGACTCCTTAAAACGCTGGAGGTGATGCAGCCACAGCTTCAGCTCTGGTGAGGTGGGCTCACTGTATTCTGGAGATCCTCTACACACCTTTAGATCATCTCTTAGTTTGAGGAAAACCATAAGAGACTCTTTCACAGTATCAGGCTGAGCAGACATAGACATATTGGTTAGAACGTCAACAGTTAGTGACACACGCTCCAAGGTCAGGATAAGACGATCCCTCTGCGTGAGGTCACATACAGATGGTTTGTGTCTCAGCATTCTTCTGTAGCATCTCATTGCATTGGTGGACATGTTCTTCTCGTGGTCGTGTTGCAGCTGTTTCAGCGTTGTTATGTCAGAGGTGGCAACTGATAAATAGCGGGACATCGGGCAAAGTCTCTTGTGCAGGCGCCCACTCACTGCAACAAGTATAATGCTCAACACAATCAGCCTGATATCCATTTCTGTTCCTCTGGGTTAGATCTGGTAATATCTTCTTGGTTCTAGATATTTGTCCTGTTACACTGTCACTCCACAGTGCTGGTCTCAGACTAATCTGAAGTCTTGTTTCCATGTTTCTACCTTTATATCCCAGTCTGCAGGAGAGAAATGCCCTTATTTTCATGATGTTGTGGAGTTCTCCTTCGTTCAGAACTTCAGTGACAGGAGAGAGGTGATAATTGCTGTGGGAACTTCTATATCACTTTCAGTTTCCTCTTTATACAGGTAAGAAGGTAACATCACAGAGCTGGTAAGATTCTTCTAGCTGTCACACAGCAAACCCCTCCCACTGCTATAGGACTCTCGTATGTACTGAGGACTCAGGTATCATGTGCCTTTCTCCGTGCTGAGAAAAAGTTAACATTTAAAAAATAAAATGATTATTAATTATCACCAAGAGGAAAACACAATACTCTTTTACATTTTTCAGTCACAGCAGTTAATGAAAATAAAAAAGAAACAATTAAATTTAGGAAAAATGTAGAAACGTCCCCTATTAAGTACTAGCTTAGGGATTGTTCTAAACCCTAAGAATGGGCCCCTGTAAATGGATTTCTGGCCAATATAGCTATAGTCTGTTTACCTGTGTAAAGTCTACTGTCAGATTACACTGGAAGTGACTCTGGCAGCTAAAAAGCTGCCAGATTGCTTCCAGGGGCTGGAAAACAGAGCACCCCCCCTGTCTGACACCCCCTGCTGCTGCATTTCCTGCATGCCCAGGACCATAATCGCGGGTGTCACCAGGTAGCAGAGGGAGAGACCAGCAAGTGTCCATTTGGTGATTTCCTCCGCATTGTGGAAGAAGCTGATCAAGCATGATCATTACTTCATCCGCTTCTTCGAAGTGGAAAGTTGACATTAGGGGTCTAGTAGACACTTAATGTCACCTTAAAGAGTACCTCCCACCTCCAATATGCTATCAGATAGGGGGCTGGTGAGCCCCTCTATCTGATAGCAATTAAATTAAATAAAAAAAGGTTTTCAAAAATAAAGTTGAATAAAATAAATGTAAAAACACACAAAAAAGTTTTAAAGTTCCCTGTCCTTGCGAACGCATGCATTTTAATGCAAATACGAGTCCGGTGCGTCTGAGTACAAAAATTACGTTTGTACCACACATGTTAGGTAAGAGTGCGAGCAATAGTTTTTGTTGTTAGCTCTAAAATGATGGCCCACATGGCTTTCAAACCACCGCCTCTGGAGTTTGGGGCTGTCATTTTTCACCGTTTTACAGGCAACATCATCTTTTATATTTTACAAAAAAAATGAGTATAATTGTGTATTTCTGCACTAAAATTTACTTTAATTAATTCTTTACTGAAATTTTGGGCTTGATAAAGAGTTGCGCTAATATGTGAATTCAAAATTTGCAACTGCCACCATTTTATTCTACAGGGTCTCTGATTTCAGGAAATATATAATTCCGGAGGGTTTAAGTAATTTGCAGGCCTAAAATGTGGATTATAACCAGAGGCGTAACTAGAAACCCCAGGGCCCCGATGCAAGAAACCATTGAGGGCCCCTCCTCCCCGCCCAATAAAAACATGATTTTGATACCTTTTTTTTTTCTTCTGTTAAATGAAAAGTATGTTTTTTGTTTTTTTTCAGGGCTAGTTCACACCAGCTCCAGTGTGTTCCGGCTGATTTAGTGCTGGAACACAATGGATTGCAACCCGTCCAGCTCACTGTGTTCTGAGGTGGGGGCGTGGCGGTGCATTAAAGTCAATGGCACCGCGGTGTGATCGCCTGCACCGGAACGCATGGCAAATCAATGCCTGCGTTCCGTTGCGGTCAGAAAAAATAGTGCATGCAAATGGAGTTCCCTGACTGGCCCCCCCACTACAGAGTCTTCCCCATCCCTCTGTCTGAACTGCGGTCCGCAAGTGTCAAAAACACTGCGTGTGGCGGGCCCTCTTCTTTCTCCCTGGGCTCCCCCCAAATGGCCGAACACCAGGGCCCAGTCACAAATGCGACCGCTGTGACCCTGGTAATTTTGCCTGCGCTTAGTATGGGGCATTTTCACAAGTACGTGTGAAAAAACCCAGTATTGGCACTGGTGCATCCCAACTTACTAATATAATGTATTGCTCCCACACCGGACTTACCTGACTCCTACAGCCGCTCAGCTTCCTCGTCTTTGGCGGCCAGGGGGCGGGGCCGAGTGAAGAGGGTCCGTCCTCTCCCAGTCCCAGCTGAAGAATGTGCTGCCTGGCGGCACCTGCTGTGTCGGTAGCGGCCCCGCCAGGCAGACAAGTAACACACAGAGGCGCCTCTCTATCCCGCACAGCCGCTCATACATGCAGAGCGGCGGAGGATGGAGCGGCGCTATCTGGAGGGGGGGGGCATGAGGAAGCTTTCGGGCCCCCCCCCAACAGGCTGAACGCCAGGGCCCGGTCGCAATTGCGACCGTTGCGACCCTGGTAGTTCCGCCAGTGATTATAACATGTGTGCAAGAAACGCTGGCAGCAAAAGGGTTAAAGTACAGTGATGATATGATCAATAAAGTAAACCTGTCATAAACCAGGGAATAAAATAAGCATATGATGAACAAGAATCTGACCATATGATGTTTGTGTAGTTACACAAGGGCTCACTATGATTAAGGTCACATGGGTGCTGGGACCCTCTCCTACTGTCACATTGACAGGGGAATACTGGAAGATATTATTCCAAATGACTATGACTGTAATATCCAAAGATTATCAGGTAGTTATTACTTCAATTCCTGCCTGTTGGGCAGAAAGATATACAGAATGCTCCTATGTCCCTTCGATGCCCTATGGGCAGGAAGTGAGGGGTGTCTACACTATGTGACCACAGTTACATATTATGGATCATCAGAGAGTTCCAGGCATCACAAATCGACTTTTTGCCATCTTCTACACAGTATTTTTATGTGCTTGTACCTATAATTCAATGGGGGAGTCAAAAATAGTTTTCACTGTACAGAAAGTGATGGGTGAGTCCTCTACCACCTTCGCCAGACGCCTCTCACCTTAGCAGTTGGGCCTGTTACAATGTTTAATTCGGATCTACACACATTTTGAGGGTTATTCACTTACCTGTCAAATGATCTATTTGTAGCTTCGGCTGATCCTTCGGCTCACATCGGCTGCCAAAGGATCATTGTACAGCAGCTGACGGCAGCCGAGTGGCTCAGCCGAGCTGGACGCATATGCCTCGACTTGGCTGAGCCAAAGTGACAGCTGAAGCAGGGAGAACGGTCTGCTGAAGCAGACCTTGTTACACTCTACTGGCAACAACTGGGCGGAGCCAGCCGTAATGTCACAGCTGGCTCCACCCATTTGTTTTGATTTTTCCGGGACCTGCGGGCAGACTGTCAGCTGCCTGACAACTGTAAACAGTTGGGCAAAGCTCGCGGTGATGTCACCGCTAGCTGCACCCTATTGTTTATATTTTGCCGGCATCTGTCACAATGCCATTCTGTGGCGGGAGTTCGTCGTGTCCGGACGAGTCGGTGGGCGTCGGGTTTTTTTTTTTATTTTTATTATTATTTTTTATTTATTACTTTCATTTTTTGTTTTGCTGAGTTGTTATCATTGTGGAACACGATAAACGTCGTGATTGAACCTGGATTAGGTCGTTGGATCAATTTTTTTAGGTTTTGTTTTTAATAAAGGAATTGTCAAAGATTTTTGTTTTGTTTTTTGTTCAATTAAATTATTATTTTTAAAGTCTGGTCTCTTTATTTACATTTTTTTTAACGCTTCAGTGAATAGGTACCCCTTTCTCATTCACGAGGAGGACCACATCTGGGTGCCCCTTTTTTAAAGGTGTACCCCGATGCAAATAAGCCCCCCTGCCCACACTCCCACAATTAATGCTTCAGGGCTTGTGGGGAAGAGGCCCTTGTCCTGGAAAAGCGCCCTCCCATTGCTGAGGGCATGTGGCCTGGTATGGCAGGGAGGGAGGGACATTCTGGAAGGAATTCTGGGGGGGCCACACATTCCCCCCCCCATTTTTGGGGGGGGCAGGGTTCCTCCTTAAAATTCCTACCAGACCTAAAGGGTCTAGGATGGTTTGGGAGGGGGACCGCACGTTGGTTTTTTAATTTTTTTTGCTTTTCTTTATTATTTTCTTCTTATTATTTTTTTCTCTTTGGAGGTAACGAGCAGGATAGCCGAGCCGAATGCCACCTATTCACTCACTGCCGTTCGGCCCATATGAGAATAGTGGCGAAAGGCAGCGAGTGAAATGCTGGAGCTTCGGCTCAGCCTATACAGATGTTGGAAGTCAAATGGCTTCTGCAATTCGGCTCAGCCAAGCATGCTGAGCATTTTCGGCTGACCGGAGGGTTCCAAAGGCAGCCGATGTATGGCTGAAATCAACCGTACAGAGCCGACGTTAATAGTCGAATGCCATTTCGGCTCAGTTCACTTTGGCTCGGTTATTCACTCGGCTGCCTTTGGCGGCTTAGTGAATAACCCTCTTTGTTTTCCATCATGTGGGAAATGAGAACTGAGCCTATTGTTTCTTGCTCAAGTAGCGGCAACAGAGGTATAGTCACAGGAAAGATAAAACAGATACCATAATGCTGTCTGTACAAACCGTCATATTTGTATAATGATATAATATAATCTGAACTCCACCCTACGTGTTTCATTGACCCCTGAAAAAGTTAATATGATTTAATGCATATGCTGGAGATCAGATGATGTCAGCACAGTGGGAGGAGAGGTAAGTTGGATCGGAGACTGGAGCAAGTTCAGACAAAAGACAGATACAGTTTACTTAATGCAGCAAACGCAATACTGAGTGCGCTGCTTGATGCGCACCAATAAATGTGAGTGACTTGCTTTTATCTTTATTTAATAAAAGTTTGTGAGGTTTTAGCACTGCACTTATTTCTTGTACATTTCTGGTTTTCAATGGATTGGTGAATTGTGTTTTTTAGGAAAGTGCGTAGACAGAACAGACAATAGCAAAGAAATATAAACTGAAGGTTGGTACCTTGCACTTGTAGCGATAACTCTCCACAGGGAGCCGCTGTTTGCCCGGTCCACATCTAGTCGGTCTAGGGGTTGATTTCCAGCTGTGCCCATTAACACTAACCACCCTTTTCTGGTGCTTATAAATTGATATTCAGTTCAATAGTAGAATGCTAATTGAACAGTTTATTGAACATCTTCTTTGGGAGAGAGTGTGTAGGGGTACTAGGTGTCTGGGGGTAACCATCATCTGATCAGGATCCAGCCCTAATCTATGGCTGGTCCCGGCGAGAGAGAGAGCACATGGCAGATCCCACCAATATATGTGCACTCTCCCAGCAGGCACCACTGGCTGAGAGAAGCCCAGTGGTTGGCTGCTGTACTCTACACATATTACAGTATCCACCTTTGGCTGTCCCACAATATGACAGAGTCTCATTCCGCCCAGGGGGGTACGGACAATGTTAGACACCTGGGATTAACCATGTAATTGCTAATATAAATCCAGCCCGGCTGTCTACAGCCCTGGCTATCATTAAATGCATAGTAGTCACATCACAAAAGGTGATGGGCGCTACACACTCATAGCACCAGAATTTAGAACATCAACTTAAAATCAGTGTCTCCATTTGTGTTTGCTGCCATGCTATGATTGCTTTCAAGAATAAATCTTTATGCAATGAATGTATTTCTAAAGTTACTCTAATTGAACCCCAATAGTATTTTTGATGTGATTGCATCTTATTTGTTTCCAAAGAACAGAGCACCCCTCCTATGATTATCTGGCATACTCTGAACTATTCTGTTACATAGTAAATGTACTATTATTCAAAGTCCTTCTTTCTCTTCTCTAGAGAGTTAAATCATGCATAATTAATGTATAATGGGATAAAACATACCCCCCTGAAAGAAGTATATAGAAAACTGTTTGTATTGTATTTATGTATTTCTCTTTATTAATACCACATGTATTAATACACATTTATCAATAAAATGAAACAAAATATTTTTTCTTTATCATAAATAATTTACAGATCCATTGGATCCTCTGGGGAGCCAGGAATTCAAGGAATACATTTTTTGTGCAGAGAACAGGTCAGTCATTTGTGGATGGCAGTGAAACTTTTTTTGCTGAGATAAATAATTAGGTCCATTCATGGGATGCGAGTTTGCTTTTATGGAATCCCTTGTAGGATAGAAGGAGATGTGGAGATCCTGTAGTTACAAACTTCATGAATGTGTTTTCTTTTAATAGTTAGGATGAATTCACTACATCAGGTAGGATCAGATTCTATTAGATGGAGGATGAGTAGATATACTTTTTCTTATTGACAGCAGAACTGTATGATGAAAAAGTCCATCCTTCAGTGCATATCCTTCTTCCTGATGGTCTTCATATTTCTTGTATGTTGAGATAGAGCAGAAGAGATGTATCTGTGCTTGAATATGGTGAGGAGGAAGTATCTTTGAAGTAGTAGTGTAAGTTACTGGTTGAGTGCCCAACATGTCACATCTTCCACTCTCAGAGGGATGAGACTAAGTATCACAGCCTCTTGGACACAATCAGGAGATGCCGTCTCCTTAAAACGCTGGAGGTGATGCAGCCACAGCTTCAGCTCCGGTGAGGTGGGCTCACTGTATTCTGGAGATCCTCTACACACCTTTAGATCATCCCTCAGTTTGAGGAATACCATAAGAGACTGCTTTATAGTATCAGGCTGAGCAGACACAGACATATTGGTTAGAACGTCAACAGTTAGCGACACACGCTCCAAGGTCAGGATAAGACGATCCCTCTGCGTGAGGTCACATACAGATGGTTTGTGTCTCAGCATTCTTCTGTAGCATCTCATTGCATTGGTGGACATGTTCTTCTCCTGGTCGTGTTGCAGTTGTTTCAGCGTTGTTAAGTCAGAGGAGGCAACAGATAAATAACGGGACATCGGGCAAAGTCTCTTGTGCAGGCGCCCACTCACTGCAACAAGTATAATGCTCAACACCATCAGCCTGATATCCATTTCTGTTCTTCTGGGTCAGATCTGGTAATATCTTCTTGGTTCTAGATATTTGTCCTGTTACACTGTCACTCCACAGTGCTGGTCTCAGACTGATCTGAAGTCTTGTTTCCATGTTTCTACCTTTATATCCCGGGTTGCAGGAGGGAAATGTCCTTATTTTCATGATGTTGTGGAGTTCTCCTTCGTTCAGAACTTCAGTGACAAGAGAGAGTTGATAATTGCTGTGGGAACTTCTATATCACTTTCAGTTTCCTCTTTATACAGGTAAGAAGGTAACGTCACAGAGCTGGTAAGATTCTTCTAGCTGTCACACAGCAAACCCCTCCCACTGCTACAGGACTCTCGTATGTACTGAGGATCCAGGTATCATGTACTTATCTGCATGTTGAGAAATAATAACTTTTAAAAATAAACAACACAATATAAATTTGTACATTTAAAATGTAGACACTTAAGCTATAAAAAAAAACAGCTCAGGCGATGTACCTAAAGTAGAGTAATGATGTGATAAATAAGGTAAACATGTTATAAACCAGTGAAAATAAAACTTAGCCCATGTGATAAAAATGCATAAGTAGGCATTACTATTGCAGTGCTCAGTAGATCCATATGCACAGATGAAGTTATATGCAAATCTTTACTTTATGTTAAAGGAAAGCTTTTTTCTTCCAATCTCTTCTGCTTTCCTAGTCTTATATTATCGTGGTAGGAGACATACTGATTGAAGAGGTGGGAGAGGAAGTGGGAGGAACCATTACTGGAATATCTGAGATTTACCTGCAATTGTAGTGTTCTCTACCTGTTGATGTAGTGATTTCGAAGTGTAGTTTTCTCAGAAGGTAACTTTAGCACTTTTCACTATATGCTCAATATACGAGTTTACTTTAAGACTACTTGCATCTGGTATCAAAGCAGTAGAAGAGTTATAGTATTAAAGTATGGAACGTTCATATGGTGTATTATTGTCCTTTTTTTCTGATTTATTTTTAAAGGTTTGTTTGCCACTTTTAATCAGTGTCCTTATTACTGAGTTCACTTGCTTTTAGATCACCATTTTATGAACATGCTAATAAGTATTTACACATATTTTCACATGCACACAATCCAGGATGTTTCCTCTCTTAGGGTCAGTAACTTACTATTGTTTCAACCTATTGTTTTTCCACTTTGCAGATAGCAAATTGGTTGCTATTCTTATAAGCGAACCTAATGGTAGGGAAGAAACATTGAAGGTAACCAGCAAGCTCCCCTGGTGGAGGTGGTTTTATTTTTGTCTGTGTCCCAGTTGTAAATGTACCCTCACTTCCTGTCTGGTAAAACTGTTGTCGGTAGAAAAGGGAAGTGAGGGTCAAGTCTCTCTAATGGAGCCTAAGATAGCAGTAAAAACCCTTAAAAGAGATGTCTAACTTTAACATGCACAATTCTTAGTATACACTCAAAGTATAGAGCAGAACAGCAGGGTTATTTGAAGGTTCTATTCTCTTGGCAAACTGGGACCGCGATGCTTTTATGAGACACACGGCCGGTGAAAGGATTTTTGCCTACACAGGCGAAGGAGCATTTCTGTGCCTCCCCCCCCCTGCACACGCACGCGCCCTCAGACGGCTGCCTATGCACCGCACTTGTAGTCAATTAACTCTGCCTCCCATCAACTATAGAGGACTACAAATACAGTTCCCACTCTCCCCCACATCCCCTGTGTTCCCACATCTCCCCTCTAGGAGAGCGGTGTGGACAGAGACAGCTGGCGCTCTCACAGGAGGCTGAGCTCTCCTCCTCACACCACTCGCTCAGCCTCACGCCGCACTAAAGATGGTCCACCAAGAGACATCATCGGCAAGTTTCAATATTACCGCACTAGAGAAACCATCTTGCAAGAATCCAGGAAGAAAGGTCCTGGAAGGATAAGGGGCCCATCAGGTATTTGCCCCCTCCACTATTACAAAGAGGCGGGAGATGAAACCGGCCCTCCGCCATTTACAGCAGTCTAACATCCCCTACAGATGGGGTTTCCCCTTCCGCCTACTCTTCACCCACAAAGGCCGCCAATATCAAGCTGTTACATTAGCGGAAGCCATAGGCCTGATGGATGAACTAGGCCTCAAAACAGCAGAATCGCAACTACTCCGCCCCTCCACCCCGGGCCCGAGAGGCGCACAGAACCAGACCCCCCCTGCCACTTCCAGAGCCCCCCTGCCTCCGAGATCCCCGAATCGGACTCAGCCAGATGAATGAAAGGTTCAGCTACCATTCCATGCTCTCTTTTCCTCAGCCCGACGTCAGGGCCCTTGAACGCTACCCTTGAACACTACCCATCTGATCGGTAACCGGTATCTGCCTTTTTTATGTCTGTTTTTGACGTTCTACCCTAATTACTTCCAGGTTACCCTACCTGTGAACTTACCATAGCTGGTGCAGTTGTGTCCTTTTTTTCCTTTTTGTTTTTCTTTTTTATATACTTCACTGTTTCTATTTGTGGAACTTATTTTTCATATTTCTTACCTTTTCTATATGCCTGGGACTCTAAAGTTAATAACTTTTTACCCTATCACGCTAATATCTTATGTGGCCACAGCCAACCTTAGGTTTCAAGCCATAAATATGGCTCATATACCACAAAGCCCCTGGCTCATATAGCTGTCACTCTAACTTGCTGGACACTATGCACAGCCCCACTCTATTATACTCCCGACCACTGGGGCTCCGAAATCAATCTGCTCACCAAGATGCACTTTACTAAGCATCCTAATGCCATCCTGAGCTCTATATGCCTTTACCTCAACGAGACCCGGTTCGCCACCCCATGGTGCACATCCCTATTGGTCGGAAGTAGTATGTCAGGATTGTTAACGCACTTGTTATGTTGTCATTAATGCATCTTGGTGCATCACACTAACCTGTTGTTTTTGTTCTTGTACTCCCCTCCTTCTCCGCCCTTCCTCCTCTCCCGGTCATGATGTGGGATGCCTGCGCGTCGTTTGATATGTACCTTTCATTACACCCCACCCTCTACCATAACCATGTCCTCACACATTAACATCCTATCATTGAATGTAAAAGGCTTCAATTCCCCACGTAAAAGACAAATTGCCTTTCGTCAGTTCCATTCCTCAAAAATGGACATAATCTGCCTACAAGAAACCCATTTTTCAAGCTCCTCCCACCCCAGCTATTTCCATCCCCAATACTCACAAATATACATGGCCAATGACCAAACTAAACACCGAGGTGTCCTGATAGGCTTCAAAAACTCCACACAATTTAAATGCACCAAGGAGATCCCCAAACCCTCCGGGCGCTACCTTGTCCTTATTAGTACATTCTGTGACCGCGGAGTCACCATAGTTACCTACTATGCACCCAACTCTAGACAACTCCCCTTCTTCAAACACCTCCTGACCGTTGTCAGTGCCCACCAACAAGGCACCCTTCTCCTGTGTGGAGACTCTAACTCAACCATCTACCCGAGCCTAGACAGGTCAACTACAAACGCCCCACCAACAGAGAACTCCAGAGCCTTTCGTACACTCCTCTCCCAATACTCACTAATTGATTGTTGGAGGGAACTACACCCTTCCTCCAGAGAATACACCTTTTATTCAAGCCCACATGATTCATTCTCCAGAATCAATCACTTCTTTGTATCGCATCCCACCCTCCCCTCTGTGGTTGAGTCACGTATTGTCCCGTTTTCGTGGACTGATAATCAGGGGGTGACCCTCTCAATGTCCTCTCTGTTGTCGGCCCACACAGATCGTTCCTGGACGATGAATGATTCCCTCCTTGCTGACGAATCTAACGAAATAACTATACAAGCCGCTATACAGGAATACATTCTCCATAACACAACCCCAGACATCTCACCCATCACACTCTGGAAAGCACATAAACCAGTATTATGAGGAACATGCATTCGACTAGCCTCAACCCTAAAAAAATAGAAACTGACCCTTTTACAGGACCTTGAAACAAAATTTAATGATGCCTCCAGAATGTTCAGATTGCACCCATCTCCCTTCCACAAATCCCAATTAGAAAAGATTAGACGCGACCTCAACCTCCTATTAGCCAGCTTTGCTGATAAAAGTCTTCGTAGGACTCAACATAAATTCTACCTTCAAAGTAACAAGCAAACTACCCTCTTAGCTAGAAGACTACATAAAATGAATCTACACCAAAAACCCCTCTGCCTCCGCCTCTCTGACAACTCCATGCCTAGCAACCCTCACAAGATAGTACAGGAATTCGCCACGCATCTATCCACACTCTATAACTCCACCACCCCCTTCGACCCTGACGCAGTCTCCAACTTGCTCTCCAAGATACATATGCCATTCATGCCTCAATCTGCCTGCATATCCCTCGATGTCCCCATTACTGAGTTGGAAGTAATCACAGCGATTAAAACGCTCAAACTCAACAAAAGACCATGCTCTGATGGCTTCACAGCCTCCTACTATAAGAAGTTTGCTGAACTCTTAGCCCCCTTGTTGACAGCCACTTTTAATGCCCTCCAAAAGGGATCAAAACTTAGGACGGAGTCCCTCTCAGCCACCATTTGCATGATCCCCAAACCTGACACGGATAACACTCACTGGGCCAATTACAGACCAATCTCGCTTTTGAACGTCGATATCAAATTATAAGCCAAAATATTGGCAACTAGACTCAACTCAATTATTCCAGACCTTATCCATAAGAATCAGGGTGATTTTATAGCCCGACGTCAACCCGGAGATAATGTGCGTAGAGCCTGTCTCCTTATAGAAAAAGCTAACCAGAGACCCATCCCACTCATGCTCCTCTCACTAGATATGAACAGGGCGTTCGACTCCTTGTCCTGGCAATATTTGTTCTACATGCTCAACAAGTGGGGCTTTGGGTCAGGATTCTGTACCTGGATCACTGCATTGTACTCCAACCCCATGGCCTCGGTGAGATATGCGGGGCACAGATCAAACCATTTTCCCATACTGAAAGGCACTAGACAAGGCTGCCCCCTGTCCCCCTTACTATTCGCCATGGCTATTGAACCATTAGCACAAATGATTAGAGAACACCCAGATATTGCTGGTATACCATTGGCGGGACACAACCACAAGCTATGCCTTTTTGCAGATGATATCCTACTTTTCATCACCAACCCCCTCATCTCCCTTCCCAATCTATTACGCACATTGGACCTTTTTAGTCCCATTTCAGGCCTACATCTGAACCCAACGAAATCAAAAGCCCTAAACATTACACTGCCCTTACAACTAATGCACCAACTTAAATCAGGCTACCCATTTCAATGGGAACCATCATCATTGAAATACCTGGGCATACAACTGACCTCTTCTCACTCTGCCTTATATTCAGCTAACTACCCCCCATTGTTCACCAAACTTAGGAACCTCCTGAAATTTGGCATACCTACCCCATTTCGTGGTTAGGTAGAATCGGGCCCGTCAAAATGACCCTGGTACCTACATTATTATACCCCTTCCGGGTTCTCGGGTTCTCCCTGCACCAATACCTTCCCACCAGCTCAGAGCCTTTCAGAGACGGCTCTCCACCTTCATATGGTCACACAAAAGACCTAGGGTCCAACAAAAAACAATGTACCAGACTAGAAGCACAGGTGGCCTGGGTGTACCAAACCTTCAAACATATTACACTGCAGCCCAACTAGCAACAGTGAGTAACTACCATGCTACCCACGAACTCCCATTTTGGGTGTCGATTGAAGCCTTAGATTGTGACCCATACTCCATAGATAATTTATTATGGATGATACCCAGTGATAGGTCCACCATTGCCAGTGCCATAACCCGTCACTCCCTTCGCGTATGGGACAACTCCAAATATTCTAGCGGCTTCCTATCCCCTCACCTACCCATGTTCTCCTTCTTCCATCACCCAGCCTTCCCACCGCCGTCTTCCACAAATGGAGAGAAAAGGGAATCACCCGTTTCTCCTCAATGTTCACCCATACTAATATCTTACCTTTCCCAGACCTTCAAGCTAAATACGAGCTCCCATCCTCGAAAATCTTTAGATACTTACAAATCAAAAGCTTCATACACGCCAACGCTAACTTTAAAGGTAACCTTTTGTCTTTAACACCCTTTGAAAGAATTTGCAAACTCGACCCACATTCCCCAGGAATCATTTCACAACTTTACCTGACATCCCTACAAACTACCCCCTCACCACATCACCCATATATGGACCACTGGCAGAAAGACCTGAATCTCAACCTTTCAGAAGATACCTGGTCCCAGATATGGACCTCCACCAATTCGAGCTCAACATGTGCCAGAGTCCTGGAAACAAATTATAAAGTACTGCTTCGCTGGTACATCACCCCCCACCAGGCTCGACACCGGGTGGCACAGGCTCATGCTTTCGCGGTTGCCCTGACAGCGGCACATATATCCATGTGTGGTGGTCATGACCCGTCACCCAAGCTTTCTGGTTTAAGGTATTCTGGTTTAAGCTTGGTGACTCTGTGAGAGGTTTCCCGAATACTCCTATCTCCCACTAACCAAGTGCCGAGCTGCGTGCAGGTATTCGCGTCGCGACTCCACCCATCCCTCCTCCCCCCATATCCCCCCTCCTTTTTCCTTTTTCTTTTGTTTCTTTTCTATTACCTTGTATTATGTATTTGCAAATATCCTCGCTATCTGGACCCGGACAGATAAGGTTCTCGTCCGCCCTGGATACAGTTTAAGTACTCAATACAGATGGTCGTGTTAGCAGTACATGCACTTCTTTATTTTTATTTTCTGTATACGCAAATATCAACATGTATAAACCTCTGCGTACGAGCACTCTATGTTGGAGTGTACGTACTAACTGTATTTTTTTTAAATATATCTGTAAAATGTTAATAAAAATCTTTTGAAACGAAAAAAATAAAAATATTCAATAAAAATAAAATCAAAAATAAAGTTTATAAACTTTTTTTAATATTTAAAAACAAATTGGAAAAGGTTAGAAAAAAACATTTTCGGTTTCGGCCTGACATTTTATTTTTCATTTTGGTTTCGTTTCGGTTTTGAAATTTTCATTTCGGTGCACCTCTAATTTTTTTTCTACTTTTTTATCACTTTTTTTATTTTTGTAATTTTTATTTATTTTTTAACTTTTTTAAATTTGTATTTATCTGATTATCTTTCACTTTTTTTACTTTTTTATTTGTTATAATTTATTTCTAATTATTTGTTAATTTCTTTATTTTTTAAATCTTACTATCTTTTACTTTTTATCATTTTAACTATAATTTTTTACTGATTTTTTCATAAATGTTTATTTATTTTATCATTTTTTAATCAATTTTTATGTATTTTTTAATTAATTTTTTCACCTAACTTTATTGCTATCACACAAGAGCTAACACGCCCCTGTGTGATAGCATTTGGAAGTGACAGGTTCTCTTTTTTGAACCTGTCACACTCAATACAGGAGTTCTAGCTCTCAATACACAGTGCTAGAACTCCTGTGACAGCTAAGAAGAAGGGCTGCGAGTGCAGCTCTCCCCTCACTGTCTACTCTATCCGGCGTGAATGGTAGCCAGCGGGGTGGTGGGGGTTTGGGGAGGGAGAGAGACCTTCCTGACGGGGACGGGAACTTACCTGCCGCTTT
>NW_017306779.1:1068650-1073548 GCF_000935625.1 Nanorana parkeri | reverse complement strand
CTGAGAGGCGGCTCTGATCACACCTGTCAGCGCTCCCTCTCTCTCCTCCTGGTCGCTCTGAAGCTGTAGCGGCACTGGGAGGAGAGAGAGGGAGCGCTGACAGGTGTGATCAGAGCCGCAGCGGCCATCTTAAATGGGCCCCCTCCCAGTCGCATTTTTCCACCCCCCCTGCCGGCGACGTCAAGCAGTTGCTTGACCTGCCTATATGGTAGCGCCGGGTCTGATGAGACATGAGTTAATACTTTAGCACAGCCAAATTCCGGCCCTCCACTTGTTGTTTAACTACAAATTCCGTTATGCCTTTGCCTCTCAGTCATGTCTGTGGCTGTCAGAGTCTTGCAATGCCTTATGGGATGCGTAGTTCCACAACAGCTGTTGGGCCGAAGGTTGGCTACCCCTGGTTTAGCATATTATTAAGTGGGTTGCAATTGTTAGACGCGTATGCATCTGCACATTCATGCAAACTCACATTCCACATTCACCAGTTATTTTCATAGTTATTTTTTCCAGTTCTTGTGTATTTCCTTGCTAATGTTGATGTGTGCATATTTCAAAGTTATTATTGTACTTAATTAATGTTACATTTTATTCAAATGGTGTGATTGTTTTTAATTTTTCTGTTGCCGCAACTGTTCTCTGTCCATGTTACAGTCACTAGCCAGCTTGGCCTGCTTGCAAACGTGGAGAAAAATATGTAAAGTCATCCAAAATAAAAAAAAAGGAATTATTATACTGTTTGCTAAAAAAAGACACACACACACACACACACACACACACACACACACACACACACACACACACACATTATTATTATATGTTTCTTTCTTTGCTCTTCTGTAGGAGCAAAATGTCTTCATTTTCATGACGTTGTGGAGTTCACTTTCGTTCAGAACGTCAGTGACAAGAGAGAGGTGATAATTGTTGAGGGAACTTCTATATCACTTTCAGTTTCCTCTTTATACAGGTAAGAAGGTAATGTCAGAGAGCTGGTAAGATTCTTCTACCTCTCACATAAGAATATTCTCCCTCCTACTAAAGGATTCAACTATGTGTGGAATATCTTGGGGTATAATGTAGATATCTGCATGAAGAAAAAAAACAAACATGTGTTCAATCATGTTTATGTATTACATATTTTCATAGATTGATTTTCATCAATAGAAAAAAACATAAATGTATTATATACCTATTGGTCTTGGCAGAGTAGCAACTTAATAAAGCATCAATAAAAGTAGAAACTCTTTACTAGACCAATGGAAGCCAGTTTGGATTGTTTGGATTGTACAAACATGTTAATCAAAACAGTAGAAAAATATGTTTAATACGTATAACAATATTCACAGAATGGAATAAACTAAACTTTAGAAAAATTACAATTCAAAAATAATGCATACACCTGTTAATATACTCTTACATATTTAAAGCTGAAATCTAGGCAGATATAAGATACTAATTAATACAGTTATGTATTTATTAATATAAAATGTAATAATTTTTTTATATAATTGCAAGCAGTGTAAATACCTGAATTTGACTTGGTATCAACCTCTTGGAGTCCCTGCACAGAACTCAGTGGGAGAGGAAAGCGCAGTACAAATACATACAATCCGGGTCAGTGATGAATAAGGCAGAACAATAATCTCATCTCGCAGGAACGCTCATCTCTGTCACTACTCCTGCAGGAGGAGAGAGATTTCATTGCACATACATGGAGTTCTGAATGAGGTAGAGAGCTTGCTCCTGTGATGCTGGAGGCGAGCGTCCAATGACTGCAATGTCCTATCAATAAGGCAGGACAGGAGAATGGCAACTATGGGATTTTTTTCAACAGGGTTCAGGGAAAGGTAGGGGGGTGGCACAAATGGCAATTACATTATTCAACATTTATAAAGCTGCAGAGGTTTTTTTTTTCTTCTGGTGCCCCTGCATAGGCAATTTTCTTGAAAAGGTGAAGTTAGCCTTTAACTTTAAATGTATCCATATACTCTTAATATTCAACTTAAAATGGGTTTTATTTCCTGTTTGCAGAACTGACAGAGCAAACTAAACTTGATTGTCATGATAAAAGTTTTTAAAATGTAAGGCAAGTATCTGAGTAGAGTGATTTCAAGGAAGTTCTAGCTCGTTAAAGCTCTTTTTTTCTTTAAATGTTAAAAACACACACACACTTACCTGGCCCACAGATCCAGCATTGTGTACTGAGAACCAGAGGTCATCACCGCTCATTAGGGTCCCACATCACCATCTTGGATTCAGGATATGGCTGCGACTTCCTGATCAACCACTGCTGGCACCCTACTGCGCATGCACCAGGCCAAAGGATGCACAGAGACTGGTCATGTAGCCTACTGGGATTTGTGATGCGTATCACAGGACTGAGGGGATGTCATCCTTGCCTTGATGAGGAATGGGGTTGCAAGTACTTGCTGGAAAAGCACTAGCACTAAACTGAGGGAACATGGAAAAGGAAGGGGGGGTCTATCTAGAGACTGCACCAACTGACTGTAAACAGAGGAGAGAACAGAGCGAGATACCTAATGTATAGATATGAACAAGTTGCAGTAGTGCTCATCTACCACCAGATGTCAGGCATAAATCACAACTTTAATAATATACAGCAAAATACAATACATAGCAGTATAATGGCAACCACAGAAATATGTACAGGTGGGACACAACAACAACAACAACAACAAAAAACAATGAGACAAAAACTTGATCAAGTTTAAATGCATTCCGCAATACAGCAAAGAAAAAAAAGGGGAGAAAACCTAAAACCTTACTGAGATTACTAAATAGCAGTCTTACTAACCTGAATGATAGCAATGAAGGCTGTGCTAGGATTTATGTAAGTGAATGTTACCAGCTGCAACAAAACCTTGGTGAAAACATCTAAAAAACCAAATAGCCACTGTGTTGCGCTAGGGTCCAGATATCCTTACAATGATCCTAAATGTGCTCTATGTTGCACTCACCAAATATCTGCTAGATAACAGCTTTGCAATACTCCAAGCACAGAAAACAGACATAGACTCTTACTCCTTAATTTAAGGAGGAAGAGTATATCGCTTAACATACTGCGCAATGGAAGCCCCTCTTTTTGTTTTCTCCGAGTATAAAGAGGAGATTAACAGCAAAAAATGGGTGATAAGGAGATTGGACCCCCCAAGAGGTCCCCATTGACGAATAGAGGAGAGGAGAGGAAGCTGCTCATGATCAACATCTGACTAGGAAAGCAAGCCCATGCATACTGCTTGTAAGTGCATTTTTATTTTAATAAAACCACTTTTTTTAACATACTGCACAGTGGAAGCCCCTCTTTTTTGTTTCGTCTGAAATCCTGCGGGAGGATATCACTGATTATAAAGAGGAAATTAACAGCAAAAAATCGGTGATAAGGAGGTCATAGACGAACAGAGGAGAGGAATCAGTTGGAGGAAGCTGCTCATGATCTACATCTGACTAGGAAAGCAAGAACTAGCAGATGTCTGGTGAGTGCAACATAGAGCACATTTAGGATCATTGGGCAAGAACGATAAGAAGAGTACCGTATAAATGGAATATCGCTGTGTGATAATACTGACTACCTTTTTCGCTGTTCTCTAACCTCATGTGTGAGAAATTTGATCATTTGAAATCACAGATTTATTAGGACTATTATCAATGTTATTATGGATATAACAAAAGGATTTGTTTGATTTATGTTTACACGGTTTAAGTTTTTTGTGGAAGTATAAAATGTTTAGTATTTATGTAAGAACACGCAACTTAGAATAGTTGGATACACTTGTTAATATATTTTTTCATGTAAGGATACCTGGAGTCTAGCACAACACAGTAGCTATTTCATCTTACTAACCTGACTGCATTCATATCAGGGGAAATGGTTAAAAAGCTCTTCAGGCTATGAACTCCCTATTTAGGTTCAGTTTCTGAACTTGACTTGTCTTTCTTAAAAATCTGCATGGGGTAAAGTTAAAAATATCAAGGGTAAAATCAGGTATAAAAGACCAAGTTAAAAACAAATGTCGACTTTTTTTGTAAACCGTTTCTACTGTTCTTTTCCATGGTAGGCAATACAATTATACAAATACTACTGTTTGGTCTTGGTTCAATCTCTGCTGTAGGGGGCCATTTATAAATATTCCACCCAGCCATATGCTGGGTAAATGCCATTTGCAGGGCATGTGGGGCAGAGGAGCATAGGAACGGCATTTGCCTAGCGTGTTGCTGGGCAGAAGATTTATAAAACGGCCCCTTAGGGGTCTATTCACTAAAGGGTGAAGAGTTTGGAGAAGGCAGGAGAAGGGAACAATCTAGGCCAAAAAAGCTGATTTGGAGAAATCCTCCAATTCAGCTCACTTTCCAGTTCAGCTATGTTGTCCTAGATTGTTCACTTCTCCCGCCTTCTCCAAACTCTTCACCCTTTTGTGAATAGACCCCTAAGTGTTTTTGTTTCTAACAAACTCTAAAAGAAAACTCACAAGTTGTAAAAAACATATACAGCAGGAAAAAAATTATAATTACTTCACAATGCATTGTATTATTCGATGCTATTTATCATTTTCATTTCATTTTGCAGCAAGCGATTATTTTATAAATCTGACCACACAATATGTAATTTCCACTTCATTGCCTTGAATTTAGTCTACCTTTCAGATTTCCTAAAAGGCTTGTCCCTGTGCTGTTGTAGCTGACTCAGTGCTTTTCCTAGACACACACAATTACAGACAAACCCAGCGTGTCTGACAAAGTCTAACGGTTTCATGGTTGATTAAATACTTGCTGAAGTGTGCCACATCTACAGTGATACTTGGAGGATGCAGTCAGGGGTGTAACTAGAAATCCCAGGACCCCATAGCAAAATTTTGTATGCCCCCCCCCCCAACCATGACAAA
>NW_017306779.1:1043678-1068566 GCF_000935625.1 Nanorana parkeri | reverse complement strand
AACCATGACAAACCCCCCACCCCACCAGTTTTGTCAACACTGTGTGTGTTCACACCAGGGCGGTTTGGTCGCGTGAATTTGTCCGCGCTGAACCGCCGACATAGACAATCCTATGCATTCTTATGGGCGACTGTTCAAGCAATCGCGCGGCTCCACACGATCCAAACTACCTACCGCACAAAATGCTCCCTGAGCTACTTTTTTTGCGCTGATCAGCACATTTTCCATATAGATTTCAATAGAAATGTGCTGATCAGCACGTTTTTGAGCGTTTTTAATTGCGTTTCAGCGCTGAAATGCTACTAAGAACAGCCAAAAATGCTCTTTCAAAAATTGCGCGGAAACCACGGTGAAACGCTTCCGCTCTGGTGTGAATTGGGCCTGAATGAGACCTAACACTTTACTTTAATACTGCCACACCAATGAAGGCTGCGGAAAGGGGATTATAAAAATATTAAGGAACGCTGAACTGTAAATAAGCGATTTATGTTAGAAATGGTTTTTGCGCTGTGTTGGTGTTTGTGTTGTGATAAAATGATACAGGCGTATATTTAATTGCAACACAAGGTATCACAACGCATGGAAATGCGTCACAAAGCTTTGCCTTGAGCTGCCACAGTTAATTTAATGTTTTTTTACAAAATAAAACAACGCACTGCAGTGCATGTGCATGGCGTACACCACAATATGGTGCACGTGTATGTTATGTGTGTGTGGGGGAGGGGGGGTTTCTGCTTTTTTTAAAATTTACACATTTAATAAATTTTTTATAAATTTTTGTATTATTTATTATTATTGGTTTTACTGTTGGGGGGGAGGGTGGTACGGTGAAATATCTGGGGTCTAAACTGACCCCTGACATTTCCCTTTTGAAATAGAAAAAGACATTGAGGACACAGAGTTTCTTTTTTTGCAGCCTCAGCACTCAATGAATGGAAAGCTCTCAGTACAGAGGCTTTCCATTCATTCAGAAACTGGTGATAGTAAAATATTTACTATCACCAGTTTCTGAATGGGGAGGAGCCTCTGTACTGAGTGCTTCCCCCATTTAGATGTAAATCACATCCTGTTCATTCATAACTGGGGACACATAGTACTATGTGTCCCCAGTTATTTACAAACACCAGAGTGATCAGACGATCACTCCGGTGTTTGTCCTTCACACGGAGGATCGGTACATATCACAGATATGTACCGATCCTCCGCTTGGCCACGCACACAGCCGCTGACATCGTGATCGAGCAGCAAGTTCCTCTGCCTCCCCCCCCGCCGGCCATTTCTTTCCGTATCCCCGCTGCCTCAGCCCATACAAGCGAGGGAGAGCAGCAGGGATCCGGGCCCCCTTCTCTCGCGGGCCCTATAGCAACCGGTGGTAGTTCTGCAACTCGATGCAGTGATCCTTATTAAAGCGATCTGAAATGATCTGAGTCCATATACGATCTGAAATGATCTGAGTCCATATACAGGAGCCAGGGTGCCCACGTGACATCAAATTGTGAATGTCTATCGTACAGGTGTGTCGTCAGCATTTCCAAGTGCATAACGCAACAGAGTTCTGCAATCCATTCCTTGATGGTAGGAATCCTGGTTGAGTTCGAGTGTCTAGGAATAAGGGAACCAGCCGAGGAGTCAAAGATGCTGAGTAGATTTTTCTTGAAATGAGAGATGGGGCCAGGGAAAATGGACAATAGGGCAATTTTAGTACAGGGGTTGAGATAGGAGCCAGTCACTTGTTGGTATATTGTGAAAATTTGTTCCCAAAAGGGCGTGATCAGTGGATATGACCACCAGATGTGAAATAGGGAACCAGTGTGTGTGAAGAACAACGGCAGCATAGTGGGAAAGAGCCAGGAAAAATAACAATTTACCTTTTAATCATGAACATAACAACCAGCAACAATCCTCAACCCCTACCTATATAAGGGGACTTATACAATCCTGGCACTGTCTCCTATAGCAGCCTGTACATTCACAATAAGATAATATGGAATATTTCCTATTTGCTGCTTAGATATTTAGCAGAGGGTGCCCACTTTTCATCACCATTGTTGGTTTGGGCATCAGGCCTGACAAACTGATTATTCTGAAAAGCTTACAGCAGAAAGTATATTGCAGAAGCCAACAAAGACATAGGGGTCTATTCACTAAGCTGCCGTATTCTTAAAGATGCCGAACAGCAGTGAGAGAATAGCCAAATGTTGCTGAGCGGCATTCGGCTTGGCTGTTCTGCTCGGTCCCTCAGAGGTACCGAGCAGAACAGAAAAAGAGTGAAAAAAGTAAAAAAAGTTTAAAGAAAACGATTGTGCGGAGCTAGCAGTGACAGCCAGCTCCGCCCAATAGTTTCCTATTGTCCGGCGGCTATGCTGCTGTAAAAAGAAAAAACAAACTCTCCCGGGCGCTCTGAGAGCCTCCCGCTCCCGGCCACCCAGGAGAGAAACACTGCTGTGTCTTTTTTTCTTTATTCTGACACGAGCGATGTCAGAATAGAAAAAAAAAATTGAAAAGCATTGGGACATTACTATTGGCTATTTCAATTTGCAATAGCCAATAGTAAACTAGCATTGTACCCACCCTATGCTGATGGACCTGAGGCCGAAGCTAGCCGAAGGATCGGCCGAAGCTACGGCCAGATCCTTTGGCAGCTTCGTGAATAGACCCCATAGTGTCTATGTTGACAATTTGTTTTTGTTTTTTATAAAAATGTTAATTTTCCTGCAGGAAAGTGTGTACATATTTGGGATCCTCTAGTTTCTCAGGATCCTGTTATTTTTTTTTTTTTGTTAGTCCAAGTAATTTAGAAGTGAAGGTGGAATGGGCAGCTACCACATATGGCTTAGTTGCTATGGACTGGAAGTTAGACTTTAACTACTTCACAACCGGCGCACATATTTATATGGCACAGTGGTGGCACCCAGCACGCACACTTTGGCTATGATTGCGCTGTCACTAGATAGTGCAGATAACAGGCAAAATGCTTATTGTCAATCAGAGTGGCCCATGATTGCTATAATGGCCAATCAGAGTAATCACTACCACTGTTTACATTTAAGAGCCTTCCTCTTCCTTTCACAAGGGAGGAAGGGGAGATAGAACTACAAGAATGAATTCCCATACTTTCAGGTAGACAGCACCAAATTCAAGGTGGTGTTAGTGGTGGTGGGGGAATCAATGAATGTAATTATGAATAATTTTTAACTCTTTAACTGCACATCCTCTTCTTTACATCTCGTCTGCATCCTATTTTTGTAGTTCCTGTATATTAACCCCTTCACCTTCCTTATCCTGCACGCTAACCCTCTCATCTCCCACTATATCTGTACATTAACACCTTCAACACATTTTCCTCTATGAATGAACTGTACATTAATGATGCTGTGTGTCTAGTCCACCATAAGTTCCATGTTTTACCCTCCTCAATGCCTGCACATTTCTTCATTCCCAAAAAATTGTTGCAAAAAATGAGATAATTTTGGGGTGTCTTCTTTCCAAAAAGAATGCAAATGTCACTAGCACTCCAATGTGAAGATTCACATCAGTGTAAATCCATTTAATTTATAGATGTCAGAAAAGACAATCGCTTTCGGGGCCACGCATCATCATCACGCTCAATAATGCCCATTATTATTATTAGGTCATTATTGAGCCTGATGAAGGGGTCCCTGCATGGCCCCAAAAGCGCTTGTCTTTTCTGACATCTATCAATTAAATGGATTTACACTGATGTGAATATTCACATTGGAGTGCTGGTGACATTTGCATTTGTTATTGGATTATGAGCCGCGCCATCCGCAGTCATTGCAAGCACCCATTTTCTTTGGAGATAAGGAGTGCGGCAAGGCACATGGATTAATCTTTCCAAAAAGGGGTCATTTTGTGGGTGCTTGTACTGTCCTGGCATTTTTATTTGATGTGTTTTATAACAAAAAGTTTTTTTTTTCAAATGTTTTCATTTATTGTTTTGCTTTATATAGTAAAAAATAAAAAGCCAGTGGTTATTAAATACCAATACCATAACTAAAAAAACTGTATCTGTATCAAAACAAGATTTAAAATTAATTTCAGTACAGTGTTGCATCACGAGTAATTGTCAGTCAAACTTAAAATGGCTTGGTAATGAAGAAGTATGTATGGGCTGGTACCACAGTGTTTAATATCACAATAATAACATATATAATAAACAAGGACAATGCCCCCTTTTTCCTGCCCTCTTCTGTGTATTGTAATAGTTGTTGCAGATTACAGGGTTAATTTAAGCCGATCTACCGTGTTTCCCCGAAAATAAGACACTGTCTTATATTTTTTTTGGCTCAAAAAAAAACAAAAAACACACTAGGTCTTATTTTCGGGGTAGGTCTTATTTTTTTGTTTTTTTTAATGTACAACAATTCGCACTTATTCATGTAGAAAAGTCTACATGTATTTGTGTACAAAAATATGATGATCAGGGCAATTAGAGGTGACGTACCTTTCCAAGAGCAATGTGATAACCAATCGCTGGCCAGAATGAGCGAAGAGCACTTTCACTATCGATTCCTCACAGGCGGAGTGCATTTGGTATCACTCCGCCTGTGACAGGAGCCGGCGCTATAGAGGAGGAATCGGCTTATGCGGCTCTGCTCCCTCCGGTGACGCCTCTCTTCCTCTAGCACTGGCTTGGTTGGCACCGCTGATTCTCTCCTGCGGCTCTTCAAATTCCACCTTATGCCACCACCGACCATGGGAATGGTCACAACTAGGTCTTATTTTCAGGGTAGGTCTTATATTTTAGCAATTCCCAAAAATAGTACTAGGTCTTATTTTCAGGGTAGGTCTTATTTTCGGGGAAACAGGGTATGGAGCTTTTAGTTGCCAAGTTAACACTCTGGTTATTATTTAACCTTCTTCTCGCTTTATATTTAGCCACAAGGAGACTTCTGACCTCTGGAACATGTCTGACCTGTTCCTAAAGTTTATACTGTCAGTGTGATAATGCAGAGTATGTCATTGTTTTACGAGTAATTTGCTTAAACATAGCGCTGTTATAATTGTAGGTTTTACAGTATATGTCAGTTCAATCACTCCTACACATGTACGGAAGCATATACTGCAACTATTCCGATAAGACATAATCTATTTACAATGGCAATTTAAAGTAGTCACAGGTTTACTTCCCTTCCTTTTATAAGGGGCAGATGTCCTTCACTTCTAGCATGCACCATCTCTGACTGGTAACTGTGCAGTGCAATTTAATAGGGAGTTACTAAAAATAGTTATCACATCATGGTAAGTTGAATCCATTTACTTTAATCCCTATACACACTTGGTGACAAGTCTGCAGCCTTAGGGCCACATGTGGCCAATTGATATTTTCTGTTAGGCCCTCAGGCCCCAGCAGCCAGTAGTCACTGTTTTCCTTGCCTAGGGGCTCAATCAGGGACAGAAAAGGAGAAAGAAGAGTAAAGTAGTCACCGCTCCACACTCAATCCCATGATAGACTACAATCTCACTTCACAATACATACAGGTACCATGGGGAACAAAATTAGCCACCCTCCAGAAGGAAGGACAGTGTCAGCACCAATTCAGAGATGATTTGAGGATCTACAGCCGAGTGATACAGAAATAAGATACATTTTTGTTAATAGTTTAGGTAGTTGAATGTATTTTTAAGATTTAAAGTGACATTAAAGTCCCCCCCCCCCCAATGCTGCTGTAAGGACTTACCTTATTTGATGCCTCTTGCTGCGATCATCTTCTTCCTTCCACTCATTTTCCGACAGTCCCTCCAACACTGGTGCTGGTCTCTTATCCACCACAGACTCCTCTGGTCCTATGGTGTCTGTCCAATGTGCGTGCTCCCGGCTTCCAGGCTGCGTCCATTTAGTTTAATCTTCTCTCCTCTCCCCTCCACTCTACTGTGCATGCACACGCACACTTATTCTTCACAGCCGTTCGGGAGCGGGGAGCTGGAAAAGAGTGGCGCTGGAACAGGTAAGCAATAAGGTATTTGCATAATTTATATATATTTTTTTAAATCATGGGGAATATATCTACTGCTTACTAGCCGTAGATATATACCAAAAGAAAAAAAAACCGACAGAGTTTAATTATACTTTAACTCCTGAGTTTAGTCTAACTTTAACTCTAATACCTACAACTCTAATACTTTCGCAAACTAAAAATGTTGGCTTTTTTTGTTAATTTACCCTTCAAAGTGTATATACGTTGTGTATATCAAATGATACATATTACAGTTTCATTCCAGACTACAACATTACAAAATTGGAAATGTTCATGGAAGAGGGTGAATAGCACTGTCTATAATTTGCATTCCCAAATGTGAATAGTAATTTAGAGGCTTTAACATGCCCTAACAACTTGCTACAGCATTTTCAGTAAGTTGAATCTTTTTTAAACAATTGACAATGTTAATGTAGTTGGTACAAAACAAAAGCCAACTATAATGAAAATAAGGTATTGTGATGTTTGGGAATATTAGCACATATGGTGAGCGCTGTAAGGATGCAGTCTACTCACCATAACTTCTGTTTAAATGCTTGGTAGCCCACTTTTATTTAAGCGAAAGTTCACACATCCACCTTAGATACCCTCGCAGGAGTTGTTCAGTACAACATCCATGCACTGCTTACAAAATTAGCCTCCTGGCTTCCACTTTTAACACTAGTAGTTCTGACCCACCGGTCCTCTCTGTAGTGCTGTCCCACCTGTACTGGCGGGGCCTCCGGCTCTTGGCTCTCCCAGCCTCACCAGTTCTTCCAGCCACCCTAGTTGGCTTTGTGCGCCTCCAACACACACCCTACACACGACTCCTCTTTGACTTCTGGTGGAGTCCTCCTGACTTCTGACCACAATCTGTTCCAATTTTCCAGCAAGAGCTAATTCCCCAAGTCAGCACCCTTTCGTTAGGGGCTGTGCACAGTTGTGCAATCATCAAGTGCTGCTCTCTACTAAAACATGGACCCCAGTAATAGAGATCTTATCCCTCCCAATGTTCTTTGAAATCCTCCAGTTCCAGGATACCAAACAGAATCCAGAAAAACCCCTTGTGTCCTGAAACCTCTCAGCCACTCTGGCTGACAGTTCTGGGTAATAACAACAAAATGTTTGTGTAACATAAAATATTTTTTCTTTCTGTTAACCTGAACTATTTTCAAATATTTCTATAAGATCATGTATTAATAAAACAATTATTAAATATTACAAATATTACATTACTTCCGCATTCCTCTGTCACTCTCCGGTACAGAAACCGGAGAGAAGCTG
Organism: Nanorana parkeri; assembly: GCF_000935625.1. Classification (NCBI taxonomy): domain Eukaryota; kingdom Metazoa; phylum Chordata; class Amphibia; order Anura; family Dicroglossidae; genus Nanorana; species Nanorana parkeri. The sequence continues at coordinate 1,061,304 of NW_017306779.1, read as the reverse complement.
AGGAAGCAGATCCGTGCTTCATCAGCTTCTCTGGGGGTCCCTAGGTGACATTAGGGGTCATAGAGACCCCTGATGTATCCATAAAGGGGAGCTGTATCTGTAATTTGTTATCACATAGGGGATTTCTTAGCACCCTATGTTATAACAATAAAGTTAAGTGAAAAAAAGTTTTAAAAAATTGCTCACAAAATAAAAAAAATCTACACACAAAGTCTTTTTAAAGTCCCCCAGCCCCACATAGATGAGCAAAAATGCGTTAGATGCACCTACACGCAAAAATGGCAATTGCTCCAATTATGCTGCACGTGTTACATATCGCCGCAAACGTCGCACTGAGAGCAATAATTCTAGGGCCATCAATCACTGATAACACTAAACTGATGAGCGGTAAAATCATTTAAAGCGCCACCTATGGCCAATTTTGGCTATGGTGTTTTCTTGCGATTTCGCCGCGCGTGCAATTTTAAGGCTTGACATGTTTGGTGTCTATTTACCCGACGTGACCCGCCTTTTATATTTTACCAAAGAATTGGGTAAAAATAAATGTTTCCTAAAATAATAAAGGGAAAACCATTTTTTTAAAAATATTCGGTACTTTTTTTTGTTATATAGTAAAAAATAAAAACCCCAGTGGTGATTAAATACCACCAAAAGGAAGCTCTATCTGTCCCCAAAAAATGGTATAAAATTAATTTCAGTACAGCATTGCATGACGGAATAAACGTCAGCCAAAGTACCGCAGCACTGAATACTGAAAAATGGCCTGGACAGGAAGGGGGTGTACACACCCCGGTCAGCAAGTGGTTAAAGAAAAAGCATGTTAAGAACAGTCTAGAAAGATCTTGTATTAGACACCTGTGTAAAAACTCATAGATGTAAAATTGTATGATTTCTCTTTTTAGTGTTGCATTTGATTCCCACAGATTTGTAAATATATTTCCAGTTATTCTGTTTATCCTTCATTCTGCAGACGAGCAAATATTAAGGCATTAGGTGATGTATGTGTGGTCTAACCTGGAATGGATAGATGGCTCTCTAATTCCTTTTTGAATCCTAGTCATCATTACCTTCGTTTTTCCTGGTGTAAGGACTTAAATAACAAAATTCAAATATCACAGCTAAAAAAAAAGCCCCTTACTGTTAATTATAAGTAGTTCATAGGAGGGTTTTCATAAATATAGAATGTAGAGAAGTGCAGTTTACTCATTTGAATATATTAATATTATTATATTAAAAAAGATATTGGAACAAAATTCATGATAGTAACTGGATCCTAAAAAAAATCAGTTTGTCACTTTTGGTAATACCTTGCTACCCTTAGCACATTTTTACTATACTGAAGGAGGTTGTGTAGATTTCCAGCACATTGGTGATTTGATTTCCTGCAAAAATTGACATGTATCACCTGAGACCATACAACAATAGTCTGAACTGCAAAGTTACAGAAGCATGTTTGTTTTTAAACATACTGTATGTTTTTGGATGTGGTGTAACATGTATGTGTGGGGGGGTGTAATATGTTGTGGTTGTAATATGAAGAGATGGCTGCACACACTCTCAAGGTCATTACCTTATGACATGTCCCCAGCTCGTCATGCAGAGCTGTCAGTCCATCCACTCGGCCATCACTCCCCCCAAGGCCCTGCTCTGTCTCCTCACTGACACGGCCACGCGGCCCCGCTCTCTTCACTGACACACCCACCCTTCCCCTCTCTCCTCATTGGCAGGGTGTAACGCACTGAGCAAAGGGTTCTCTATGGATCTCAACTGCGCATAGCTAAATCGCATGCAATGGCTCTCTGGTGGTCAAAGGATGCAACTGTCCCTGGAAATTATGGACGGTGATCAGTCTGCAGTTCCTTAAACTTATGCCTATTTGGAGGGAAAGACGAAGGAGGAATGCTTTACATCATGCACCGTGTAAGTAGGTTATATTTAAGCTTCATCACAGGATATTCACATCATAGCCTTGAAGCGTATAAGGGGTTAAATAATAATAAAAAGACGGGTTGTTGAGGAGATATGGTCAGTAACCAGTAGGGAGCGACCTAATACAGGTGAAACTCGAATAATTAGAATATCGTGCAAAAGTAATGGCAGTAATTGCTGCAAAAGGGGCCAAAACCAAGTACTGAGTACATATGCTTGCTTGTACTTTTCAGAGGTCCGATATTGTTCTATGTACAATCCTTGTTTTATTGATTGCATGTAATAATCTACTTTTTTGAGGTTGTGGATTTGGGGTTCTTGGGGTTTTCATGAGCTGTAAGCCATAATCATCACAATTATGACAAATTACGGCTTGAACTATCTTGCTTTGCATGTAATGAGTCTATCTCATATATTAGTTTCACCTTTTAAGTTGCATTAGTGAAATAAATGAACTTTGCACGATATTCTAATTATTCGAGTTTCACCTGTATTCAGGCCTGGCTTGAGGAGTCTCCTCAGGTAGGATACCACTGAACGTTAGCAGGGAGTTGAAACGGATTTTCCCTATGGGGTAACCAGGATGATGGGTTTTATAGTTTCTCGTTACCACATACGATATTACCCAGACTCCCGGACTCCGATAGCACTCGTATATCGTGCACATATGGAGGTGGAGAAAATACTACCTTGCATTGGTACCTTCAGTAACATGGGTCACTGGGATTTGTAGTACCTTTTCCCATGACATGCAAAACCATATGATGTCTTTTGGCTCCCGTCTAAATTGGTCCTGTATGTATGTGAGATGGGGACCTTAGATTGTGAGCTCCTTGAGGGCAGGGGTGTGATGTGAATGTGCAACTATGTAAAGCGCTGCGTAAATTGTCGGCGCTATATAAATACCTGTAATAAATAAATAAATGTCTCACTTCAGGAACTGATTCCATGAAACATAGTGTGCATGGAAATTCCCATATCATTTGTAAATGGTACCATAAGTTCATCCCAGATACAAAGGCTGCATAAACCAATAATGATGCAACAAAAGGTACACGGGCCTATTCAAAGTTGAACTTATTACGCTATGAGCGTATTATTTTTGCAGACTGTTTTATAATGTGGGATTTTTATTTATAATGTACATATATGACACATGTTTTCTGGATACCTTTATTTATTTTTCTTTGATTAAGGTGTATTTGTGACACGTATTCACGACACTTTGGTAACACAATTATTTTATACATAAATTTATACACATGCTTTTTATGATTGCCTGACACAGAGGTGATATCAATCTGATCCTTACCGTTATCGAATTTCCTGAAGGGCGTTTAGCGCTGTACCTTTTGTTGCATCATTATTCTAGCCTGAGTTCAGCAGCTTTCCTTTTTCCTTCGGTTTTAGAAAAATTTGTGCAGTTTTAGTTCCGGGGTCACATTGTTATTTTTAATTTGGTTCTTGCATTTTTATACTATTACTATTTCCATTAGCGCAAGTTCGTGTGAATTACTATATAAACCAATAGCTGGAACCAGTAGTACTACACACGCCAAACAATAGTACGTAATTGCCAGAGTAGTATCACTAAATTTGCTGCAGCAGTTGTCATCAGTACTTGCGGTTTGGAGGAGGAGTCGTTTTGCAGGGGTTCGTCCAGGCTGGGTGCAGCTGTGATGCAGGGTGTCTCCAAGGGTCCTGGCGGCAGCAGGTGAGTCTCCCCAGAGGTGTACTTGAGAGTGCTTGGGTGCACAGTCAGGCAGGGTCCTGGTTGCAATGTGGGTCAGACAGGAGGATTGCTCAGCGTCCAACTACAACAACAGTAGGACGCCAAGCAATCAAAGAACCTTTTGTTCCGACAGTTCGTGCGTGAGGGGGCGGAGCTATGTGGCACGCAGCGCTAGACGTCGGCAGAGTCACAGAGGTGAGTCTGTTAAGGTGCCCATACACCTTATAACCATCGCAAGACTTTTGTCTTGCGATGGTTGTAAGCTAATTAAAAGCTTGTACGATCTGCTCATCTTGGACAGGCAGATCGTACTTGGGATCATCGAAAGCCCACCCCGCTGAGGGGAAAGCTTCCGATGACTGCAATTCTGAATGATATAGCCAATAGCAAACTAGCTATTGCACCCGCCCACTGCTGCTGTCAATCAGCAGGAGGGACCTGAAGTTTTCTACTCAGGTCCTCTTCTAGTGATTGACAGCAGCAGAGGGCGGGTGCAATAGCCAGCTTGCTATTGGATATTGCAAATTGAAATAGCCAATATGAATCCAGCTATGCATTCCTATGCTGATTTTTTTTAATCTGAAGCAGCTGTCAGAATACTAAAAAAACAACAACTTGCAGATAGCAAAGAAGCTATTGCTTCCTCTGCTATCTGCCATCATTTCAGGGGGGTGCTCTCTCCCCCCTGCATTACAATGAGAGTTTAGCAGAGCCGGAGGTGATATGAAAGCCGACTCTGCTAAGCTCTCATGGTACTGACAGTTCAGCTTCCCCTGGTTACTTGTTAACCAGGCACACTGATCTGTCAGTACCATGAGAACTCAGCAGAGCCAACTTTCATACCACCCCCGGCTCCGACAAGCTCTCATTGTAATGACAGCTGGTCCCGGCCAATAGAAAACAGTTGGGCGGAGCTAGCTGTCACTGCTAGCTTCGCTGAATCGTTTTCTATTTTTTCTTCTACTTTTTTAAACTGTAGAATGCCGCATCTATGAGAATAGCCGGAACAGCAGCAAGTAGCCTGCCGGAGGTTCGGCTCAGCCGATTCAGATGTTGGATCGGCTGAGTCGAACTCCTTCTGCACTTCGGGTCGGCATAACATGCTGAGCATGTTCGGCCGACCCGAAGCCAGCTGCAGCAAGACGATGTACGGCTGATTTTAGTCGGTGTACGGCTGAAATCAGCCGTACCAGCCTGAAGTGGCTGGGACGGCTGATTACCAGCCTCGGGTCGGTTACTCACTTGGCTGCCTAAATGTCTGCTTGTTTGGACCAGTAGGATACTATTTTCTTTAAAAAAAAAGCACACACTTATTTTGCCCACATTTGAACTTGCTTATTATTATCTGAATTATCTAGTATTATCTGAAACATTATCAGGGAAGTTCATTCAGCAAGACAGTACAACATCTGGCAGTAATGCACAAAGTACATATTGGTTGCTTTGGATTACGGCTCCTTATATCCTTCTGGTCTTTTTGCTTCCTTATTGAAGAGTCCTGCTGCTGTTCTTGTGAGGGATTATCTATATGAAAGATCTTACCATTAGGTTTTACAAAAGCAATATGTTTAATAATTGCGATTTTCATTTAAAATGTAATGTTCTGCACATGGTAATGTAATGTACAGAAAAAGTTCTGCGGGAGTTGTGAGTGTTCTCAATATCTCATAATGAATCACTCCCCTAGCATGGTGTTTTGTGTACTCTGTGTTCTAATAATAGTCCCGCTGAAATCTACAAGAGAATGTGTACTGTGTTTGAGGTTATTTGAGGCTCAAGACGTGTTCTTTCCTTAATAGTTCACTGGCTGCAGTTCAAAGTTTGGATAAAACAACGTGGCATATAATTATGTATAGATATAATGGTAATCATAATGGGTGCTCAGGACAGAGTGACTTGCTATCACTGTAATGGAAACCTTTTAATCATTACATTCAAATAGATGTTTGAGTATATAACATTTTGGATACGAGAAGTAGATATGAGAAGCAAGTATAGCCTGATGTGGAATCAGGGCTCATTCACATCCATGCCTTGTGGTAACAGAAACATGTTACAAATATTAGTGCTTTGTGGTGCTATTCATTTTCAGTAGCACCCTTACGCATCTACATTCCAGCACACTGCAGTGCACAGTAATGCTCTAATTTGCACTTTGCTGGTCTATTGGCAAACCCATTCCAAATGCATGTTAATGCACATACACTAATGCACTGCAAAGGAGTGATTGGGCCTTGCATGGTTTTCAGTAGACATGCAAGGCCTCTTGATGGACTAATGTATTTATTCAACCTCAAATACTATGTAACTATGTAACCCCGCAAAAAAAATGCGTTTTGTTTCAGATTGATTCGGATTTTTATTTCTTTCGTTTTTCGGATTTCGTATCCGAAATTCGATTCAGTTCGTTATTCGAATTTCGTATGTGTCCAAATTTTAATTTTGGAAAGATCCACAACAGGAGGTGACATGACCGGCCAACAGACAAAAATCCGATCTGATTGGCCAGAGAACAATCACATCCCAATTTAGTTTTGTTTTGAACAAAATTTGTACTGAATCAAATTTTCATTAAAGCAACATTGAGATTTGTTCGCATTTGGACACGTTTGAATTTGGAAAGGTGGATGCATCTGAATGTCCGAATTTAAATATCCATTCAGAACAAAAAAAAATGTACATGTCTAGTTTTCAGTTCAGTTCCCCTGTTATCTCTGGAGCTACTGCTTCATTGACCTCTTTCTGGAGAACTAAATAGAATATGGAACACACACCCAGAACTGAAAGAGTCATAGGGTTATTGTTTGACAGGAGTGTTTCTAGTGTTTCAAAAGCCCTCAGGGAAGAAAAGATGCATAGTGAGCAATGGGCATAACCAAAATGTAGGTGTGGGTTAAAGGACATATACAGCCTGAGTTCCTTCAATCCAATAACACAAACATACCCAGAGGGTACAAAACATGTCCTAAAGTGGACCTCTCAGCAGCTTTACAAGGCTGGATGAATACATTCCTGAAATGTCACAAAGTACAAAAACAGAATTCTTTCTTCAGATAAACTATGAGAAAAGACTGTGTGCATTAAACTTGTTCTCTCTTGAAAAGAGGAGACTGAGAGGGGACATGGTAATAATGTACACATGATTTAAAGGTGACGGGATGATCAGTAAAAAACTGTTTACTGTCAGTTCAGTCAAGAATACAAGAGGCCACCATCTGAAACTGGAAGAGAAAAGGTTTAATCTTAAACTGCAACGGGGATTCTTTACGGTGAGAGCTGTAAAATTGTGTAACTTCCTTCCACAGACAGTGGTATCAGCTGAGAGTATTAATTAATTCAAGAACTATCTAGATACTTTTTTCAGCGAACAAGATATACAGGGGTACAGGTAATCTTAGTAACACACACAACCCAAAGGTTGAACTCGATGGACCTGTGTCTTTATTCAAACTTAATAAATAACTTAATAACATTGCTTTTAATAATCTTTAAAAAGCAATGTTAGAGCTCCAGATGATGATGTCAGTCTGTTGCTGACAGGAGTGTTAGCTTACTTTCCAAACTCTCAGTGGTCAGACTGCAGCACTGTAACTTTGTATTGAAATGTATCTAAAGCTAAAACCTTTGGATACAGTCTGGAAAGGTGGGAAACCATATCAGATTTTTATCTAGCTCAAGCTAGATCTAGCTCTAGCTAATTCAAATGAATGAATCAAATATTCCTCCTGAAGGGTAACAACACTAAATAGCCTGCAGTGAATTAACTGCAGCCTTGTTACCTGAGCAGCCATAAGAACTACAGTGGTGGTTGTCATGCATGCTGATGAAAATATTTATTAGCATTGTCACCACTGATAACTCTCCTACCCTTACAACACCACCCCTTATATTTTATTTCCCGTGAGCCTGCCCATAGACATATTGCTTATGGAAAATGTATTCCAACAGACATCCTACCATTGGAGGCAGTGACACAGAGTGCTCTCTTTAATCCATCTTCCTGGCTTTGGCAGAACCAAGGGAGTCTTGGAATTATGGAGCGAAGAAGAGGGTTTTTTCTACTAGCCAAGAACAAAACTGTTGTGTCCAGAGATGGGCTTTAGGTGTTTAAAATGTTGTCTTATAGAATCCTATCCTATTGGCCTACAAGTAGCTAGTATGCACAAAGAACCTAACTGTTCCTTCCAAAATGTTCTTCAACCGAAAGTTTTAGACAGGATCTTATCCTGTCACTACCTTGACAAAAATGCAGGACCACTATGTTATCAGCCTTCCAGTGGTCACTTTGCAACAGGATATCTCCACCAACTGTTCCAAGTATAACTGAAAACAAATGATATGGATAGAGTGGTAAGGAGTTAGAACCACTGTCAGGTTTTTATTGTAGTTTGTGTCCCCATTAGGAAGCCTCACTCTCTTTATTTGTTCTGATTACCAGTGTCACCATAAATAAAAGTGAGGGTAAATCCACAATTATGCATTGACACAAGAAGAGGGATAGAGGGGAATCTTCCAATGGGGACACCTGTTCCCATGACAACTGTCTAAGAAGGAATATCCCTCCAATTGGAAATACATCAAACTCTAGCTTCCTGGTGAGTCTACAGGACAAGAAGTGAAGGGAAGTCTCCCTATTTAGATGCAGATTGCAAAAAAAGTGCTGATACTGTCCTTCCTCCTGGAGGGGGGCTGCTTTTGTTCCCCATGTTCCCTGTGTGTCTTGTAAAGTAGTCACCGCTCCAAACTCACTCACGTGATTGACTACAATCTCACGTTTAGTTTGATAATTGTATTGAGATTAGTTTATTAGTCTATTGTATTGAGATTGTAGTCCATCACAGGAGTGAGCTTGTAGCGGTTGCTACTTTACAACACACACAGGGACTATGGGGAACAAAGGTAGCCACCCTCCGGAAGCAAGGATAGTGTCAGCACCAATTCAGAGGTGATTTGAGGATCTACAGCTCAGTGATACACAAATAAGATACATTTTTGTTAATAGTGAAGGTATTTGAATGCATTTTTAAGATTTAACTCATGAGTTTAGTGTCACTTTAACTTGCAAGTTCCAGCAATTTTAATATCCAATATGAAGCTGCTCAGGCAAATTAAACCTGTTTCAGCAGTTTTCTAAAAATCCCATCTATTGCTAGAAACATTCATTAACAGCTTGATTGGATTTAACCTTTAGGCATCCATGATCTTTTGTGTATTGGTATTTTGACGCTTCGCCACAGTCAATTCATACAGATGATGGCTCTTCTGGCTTTTCTCCCTTAGATGTAAGCAACCATCCAAGGATCCTGGGTAATTAGCAGTGTGGAGTAAGTACAGTTATGGCCACATTAAATGATTTCATTGTGTAGTAGTTGGGAGTGGCTGCTTTGATAATGTTGGCATAAGGAAAAGATTTGTTTTCTGATTGGAATGGTCAATGTATACTCAGCATCGGCTCACAATGACTTATCGTAAAAGTGACTGAAATTTGCTATGTCACATGAAGGTGACAGTATTACATTTCTTTTGCTATTTTGATGGTTGCAAAACAATAAGTCACATAGTCTGGCCTGGTACTACTACAGTAAACTCCATTATTATACAACCAGCCTAATGGCCAATTACTGGCACCACTTGTGTTACAGCCCGCTCATTAATAATGACTCATTACCTCACTTTTAAAGCAAAGACTAGACAAACGTTATTAAGCACATACTGTACTCATTAACCTCAGTGTTTAGAGGATAATGTCACTTTTTTTTAACAAAATGAATGCCATATTTACTTCCCTTGTGGGAACAGGCAGCATACTGCGGAGGAAGAGTGGGCAGAGCCCCAAATCAGAATCTAGAGAGTTTTACTAAATAAGTCTGCATCAGCCGTCTTACTGCTTTTCAAATCATTTTCCACCTATTTATAAAACCAAGGGATTTAGAAAGTTATTTATATTTGCAAAATTTTGCACAATGTGAAAAAAAAGACATAAAATGTGTCTCTATTTTGTGTTCTTCTTCCTTTAGTGCACAGAAGAAAGGGTATGAGCATGTCAAGGTGTGATGTAAAAGCCAAGTAATGTAGGAATAACTGAAAGAGTAATGATCAAAAGTCTGATGTGAAATGGTGCATTACAATGATATATACAGTGGGGGGAATTTATCAAAGCAATTGCGAGTGTTTGAACTTGCACGGAATATATTTGCACCAGATTTATCAAGCTAGTGTAATGTTGTTGATAAATGAGGTTTAATTGACTCCAGGAAAGAAGACTTCTAACTTCAGGCAAAAAGCTTAACTGTCGCATCTTGGGGACTTCTTAAGTCGTGAGTGCAAAAAAGGTGCAAAAAACATGCAGTTGAAAAAGTAGTGCAAGCTCTGAAGAAAACAGGTGCAAAACACATGCAGTTGGAAAAGTAGTGCAAGCTCTGAAGAAAACGGGCACATGTTGAAAGACAGATCTGCACATAAAAAAAAATTATCTAAGAGGCTAAAACTGTCGCAAGTGCTTTGATAAATTCCCCCCAGTATATATAAGTGGATAGGTAGAGAAACCCTCCGCACACCTCACAGCAGTCCAGGCCTATGTAGAAGATGGTGCTCGCAGTGATAACCACGGATGGCGCCGTGCAGACACAGAGTAGAAACAAAAACCAACAGTACCCGGCGATATCATTCAACATGTCCATTTAATTGGACAAAACGTCACAGTAACACAAGCCTGTGCCAGGCTTGTGTCGGTAAAGCAAAACAAACGACAAACGCACTCAACAATTTGTTACCAGTTGTACAGTAAGGTGCACACGAAATGGGCTTTGAACAGTAGAACAGTAGAAAGGCATCATGGCACACTCACAAACTAGCATGTAAAACAACTTGTCTCACCACTAAGGACAATGACAGAGGTTTGGATACACGTCTTCTGCAAAGGATGTGTAAGCCGCACTGCCGCGCCAAGGCACCTCTTATAGTGCGGTCCTAACTCTAAACTATGAGAGTCTTGTGTTACTGTGACGTTTTGTCCAATTAAATGGACATGTTGAATGATATCGCTGAGTGCTGGTGATTTTTGTTTCTTCCCCAGTATATATAGACATACGCAGGCATCGTGTGTTCCTTTTCCTCTTCCTCAAGTTTTCTTGTTTAAGGAACTAGTCCAAAATAGCTTTCGAACCTCGGCTTCACCATGTGGCTAGTTGGTCTAGCTACAGCCAGTGAAGCATGAGGAAGTATTAATGAAATGTTTTTTTTTCCACACAAAGCCAGAAAAACTTCCTGCGTAGTTTTCCAAAGCTGCATTAAATGACAATAAATGCTACTTCTGTGTCTTCTTGGTGAGTTAAACTGTCTGTGAATCTTGTCAAGCAAGTCCCCATACAAACTGGGTCTAAGGAGGTATGTCTCTTGTATGGAGCAGCATTTGAGACGAGACAGAATAGGCTTGAATGGCTCATTAAGGCCCATTTCACACATATGATCCTGTCAGCAACAACTTACCAGAAAACAAGAATTTCTTTACAGGACAGATAAATAACTTCCCTAATTCAACAGTTTAGCATCCTGGTGAAAATGAGAATATTACATGCAATCAATAAAACAAGGATTGTACATAGAACAATATTGGACCTCTGAAAAGTACAAGCATGCATATGTACTCAGTACTTGGTTTGGGCCTCTTTTGCAGCAATTACTGCCATTACTTTTGCACGATATTCTAATTATTCGAGTTTCACCTGTATATACTAGCATACTAGTATATATACTAACATACTAGCTAAAGGGAAAGTAGTGGTAAAAAAATGCATCAGTGGGTTTAACTGGTCATTATTATACAGGATTTATATAGCGTCAACAGTTTGCACAGCGCTTTACAATATAGGAAAGATATTACAATTCAATAAAATTCAAGACAAGATGGTAAGGAGGGTCCTGCCTGTGAGGGCTTACAATCTAAAAGGGAGGGATCATTCTTTGTATGTGAATTCATCCTGGTCCACGAAGATGTAGTAGGAGTGTGTCCTTTGCCTACATACTTTGTGCTAGAAGGTGTCTCATCTCAGAAAGTTGTATCTGTGTAAATAAGATAAAATTAGATGATTGTATTTCTACTGAAGTCAATAATGTGTGACCAATAACTCTACAAGGAAAATCTACTTCTTTATCTCCAGATGCCAAGGATTTTAGGTGCCCCTGTGGTGTACTACAATATCAATTTCTCAAAGCAACAGCACTGATTGCTGCCTGGTGGTGCTTTGCAGACATGTAACCCCGCAAAAATGTCATTTAGTTTGGGATCAATTTTTTTATTTTTTATTTTTTAGAATAGATTTGTATCTGAAAGAATGAGTTGTAGTCAGTCATTATTCAACTGGTCTTGCTCTGCAATGTTAAAGACGTTTCTCTACTTATCCAAGTAGCATCCTCAGCTCTAATAAGTGTCCGGAACATAGCCTAACATTTCTGGTCACATGATAGGAGGTGCAAAGATTTGTAAAACCTCCTTGTTCTAACTTCAAAGTCTGCGACAGGTGTTAATTGATTTTGAGTTACATGGCAGTAAATCTGAATTATTATCAAGCTGCTGAGGTAGAGATGCTTCTATGAGATACATTTTAATTTAAGCACTTTGATAATTGATGAAAAATAGAGCTCAAACAAAAATAGAACTGATGCAGACATAAAGTTGGGTTTACTCATGACTGGCTTATCAAGACGACATTGACATTGAAGAGGGTCATATTGAGCTATATTGTTTCCAGAGCTGCAGTTACCAGTTCTGACAACTCATTTTGTGATTATATATGACAGTTCCATTTACTTTGCATTAAAAGTCCTTTAATGCAAAGTAAATACTTTGCATTAAAGAGAGACTTTGTATCCAAAAAAACAAATGTTCTTTGACGCTAACATAGTTAAGACATGTGGATGCAGTGGAAAGCTACTAGCTGTCTATTCCCATAATGAACATTCTACAAATGCCATAGTAGTGAATGGCTGGACCGTAGCCGTTTCTGTTCGGTAGCTGCAGTAAAGTGTTGGAAATATTAGTCGGAAGTAGACAGCCTGTTTATTAACTTCTCATTTGCCATTTACCATACGGTACCTCAGCGCTAGGTGAATATATTTTAATATTTATTTATTAGAAAAAAGGCACATTTGGTTTTTACAAATAAATTATGATAGAATAAACATGATGTAGAGCATGAAACAATAATATTACTATCATAAAAACATGAAGAGTAGAGACTTGCATCAGTAATGTCAGAACCCAAAGAACATTTTTATCATCTGAAAGAGGTTTGATATTGTACAACTGCTGAAATGGGGTAATTCATATAATAAATAAGGCATTGCCCAACAGATTTATTTAAAGTAGATCTAAACCCGCACACAAAAATCTCATATATGCTCTAAGATGTTCATGTGATTCCAAAAGTCGTTGTTAATCATTTTATGTATGCAATTTTCAAATAAATAATATCCGGTGATCCTGCAGTGAAGGTCCTTGTTGCGGCACTTCCTGTTATAGGGTGACAAGTAATTGAGGCCCTGCGTCGGAGGAAATCAGCAGTGCAGAGATGCAAAAAATCAGGGTAATGCTTCATGACACACAGTACTTTAGTAAACTAAATGCCAACCAGATTGGGTTTATATCTACCTTAAAGGAGAACTATGAGGTCAGGGCTTTTCCCCATAGTTCTCCTAAGGGTAACAGGAGGACACAAACTAGTCACCTCCCGTCACCCAAAGCTCAGTATACCGCGAGCTAGAGCTCACGGTATACTGAGACAGCCGCTGCCGGGACGGATCCCGACATTACTGTCAGGATCCACCCAGCTGCATGAGTGACAGCTGGCTCTGCCTATCTAGAGGCAGAGCCAGCTGTACACGCCCACTCCCCGTCCGTTCCGCCAGTCAGCGCTGGAGGATCGGACAGGGGAGGGGGGGGGGAATCCCTGCAGGGAGCAGTCCGGCTCTCTGCAGGGACAGGATCGAGAAATGAGCGAGCAACGGTATGTGTTCGCTCACTTCCTGATCTATTGAGCCGACCTGTGACAGTTTCATTGTCACAGGTCGGCTAGAACTATGAGGCTCAGTGATTTTCACTCGCCTCATAGTTCTCCTTTAATAAAGTCAGATCAGTTGAAATTGAAATCTGATGATTTGGTAAGGGTTACTTTTCACTGAAAATCATCCAAAGCTTTCCTGGATAACCCTTACATAGGCATCTCTATTCTAATGATCTACTATATACTAGGGAAGGGGATAAGCAAAATGTATATCGTGCACTTACCTTTTAGGTCACCAATCACCCAATACAGCACTTCAGAGCTAAAGCCAGAACAACTTTTAGTATTCTGAGCTAATCATCAATTGTGCAAAGGCAAGATTTTCTTATAAACTTGTTTGAGATTGATATCTAGCAGAGAGGAGGATCAAGGGAGAGGCCACGTGTGCTCTGTTTGGATGATTATTATTATTGGTTTATGGAGCGATACACTATCACATCATAGATTTTACACAATATCCTACAAAGGGTACAGGACTACTTCACCCCAGTCCAAATATTTTATTTATGCACCTATATTATTCAAGGTGGGAAATGCCATTATATCCTAGGACAAGCAGGATATATTTTGTCATTACAGCCAAAAATGGCTTTCATTAAATGTGTGTGAACATGAAAAAAAAAACATTTTGATAACCAATAACAGTTATTTAGAAAACATTGTAACTACTGTTGCATTGCTGATTATCTCTTATTGGTTACTACAGATTACTGTACATATTTGTTTTTTTATTTTATCATGAAATGCCACTTTTAGCATTACAATGTTAACTGTGCAAACTAGACCAGATATTTCTAAAATATTAAATTTTGGATACCCATAAATGTAGCATCTGATATACTGTATGTTACTTTGGCAGGCTTAGAAGGCATTCTGGAAGTCTATGGGCTACTAGACATGTGCGATTCGTTTCATTCCGAATCAAAATTTTGAAAAATTTTCTGAAATTCGGACATGCGGACACATTTGAATTTCTGAATCTTAATGCATCCAAATGTGTCCGAATCCGAATTTCGGTAAAAAACTAAACTGAATTGGACATGTGACTTTTCTGGCCAATCAGATGTGTTTTTTGGTTCAATGCATTCGAATGGGTCTGAACATTAATTTTCGCTACAGCAACATGGGAGCCATCTGATTGGCCAAAAAAGTCACATGCCGTAATGAAAATTCGTGTTCAGTATATACATATAATACTAAAGCTGAGGCTAATAGACCCAAATGCTATTCGGGTCTGTGAGCCTCAGGTTTAGTAATATATGTACATGGCTCCCAGACCCTAATGGCATTCGGGATCTCCCGAATGCAATTCCAAATCTCGGAACCCGAATGCCATTCGGATCTAGGAGATTCAGCTTTAGTATTAATATATTAATATATGGTTTTCTGTTTTACTTGTAACGAATATTTTTAAAACTCCGAATCTGGAAGCGGAACTAAATAGAATTTCAAATCGGAATCCCAAATTCCGAAATAACGGAATATCCGCACCAAATTTTTCCGCAGTTTACATATCTATGGCCTACAGATAATCATAACAGATAGTTACTGGTTTAATCTGGTGCAATCTGGGTGATGTGCAGACCAGGTAACCATTGTCCCCCTTTGTCACTGCAAAATTATGACAGTACCTTGGTCATAGCACATGCCTACTCTTCTGCTAGTGTCTGTATTAAGTGAGAAAATAACCTTTTGGGGCCAGATTGTTACTTAAAGTCTAATCAGTCATATGTGCAAAATACATGATCAAAGGCTAAGCAATCCACAGAAAATATATGTTCTCTAAACCCATAGTTCCACATTTCCTAATTGCCTATAAATACAAAAATAGAGGGCCTCAACCAAAATCCAGGCTTGGTTTTACAGGGAAAATGTAATTGGAAATTCAACAAGTGCAATAAAATTAAATACATCACCAATAACTATTAAAACGTGTCAGTCTTTTAAGACCTAACAAACTGTTTCACAATAAAAAAATGGCCAAATAAATCACATGATTAAAATCATCTCAGCAAATAATTACATCAGCTCCATGAATTTTAATTAAATCAAAGAAGGACTGTGTCTACCAACCAGTGGTTTTCAATATTTCACATTAAGACATTACATTAAAATATTGAACAAGGCATCAATAGTGCTTTCAAAAATAAAATACACATTTTCTTTCAATTAAACATTCTTCTTTTGTCTCTTTTTTACTTCATTTAAAGGATCTTACTATTTTTTTTAAGAAAAAGACCTACATTCAATGTCTCCTGAGATAACTTAAGTGGTTTAAAGAAATCTTAAAAGATGCCTGCTTTCTCTAGAAAGTGCATACCCATACAATAAGAGAATGCTCAATTTGCAATTTAACAGTCTTCAAAGTCTTCACCAGCTATTGCATCTGCCAAAGCTGCAAGTGCCTCAGCAATATCTGGATCCAAGTCATCTTCTGTGTCAATGCCATTTGTAATGATTGCATCTTTTTTTGAACCCCTAGCTGAACTTCTCTCTATCATGAGGGAAATCAGAGAAGGTTCTTTTGACCTCATGGTTGAATCTGTATCCACTGTAGATGGATTAGAGTCATGTCTATCATTATCAGAAGAATATGCACCAGCATCATGTTCAAAGCCTTCACTTTCAGGAAGCTCATTCACATCTGAAGAGTTACTTATGGAATTTGAACTATCTAATGTAAGCCCGCTCCTTTCTGCCTCGAGTGTTACACTTTCTGTAAAGGAGTTGTTTTCCTGAACTGACCCACACAGCTCATGCTGAATACATTCTGGTTCATCTGAATTGTGGCTCAGGTCAACATTTTGCTGTAAGCTTTGTGTAGAAGTTTTGGTCGGCCAGTTATCATCGGACTGTGAATAATGTGCATCTTGTTCTTTGATTTCTCCAGAAAAGTTAATATTTAAAACTGCATATGAGGAAACCGTTACCGGGTCGCCAGAATCAACTTCATCATTCTTGCCATTGATCTTTTCTGACACACTATACAGATCCTGCGAGCCAGTGAACCTGTCAATTACGTTGTGCCCTTCTTTCATCAGCTCACTGATTTTTATGGTGGGTGACTTGGAGCGGTCGTGTTCATAATTGTGGGCTTCATTCACATAGCCATTCGTGTGCGGTTCTTGGGGCTTGAACATATAACTAAAGATTTAAAAAAGATAAACATAAAGTTTTATTTTTTTTAATTGTTTTTATATTTTCTTAACGAGAACAGTTAAAAACATTGACACTGGATCCTGTGAAAAAAACATATCACTGCCTTATATTTAACAATATGTGAGCATTACACAGAGCATTAAAGTAATTAGTGCTATACAGATATATTCAATGCAAAAAGTGTAGAATCAAGAAATATATAACTTTAAAGGAGAGTGCACTATAACATAAGAAAATACAGGACAGTAGAAGAAGCCATCACCATAGTAGAGTATATAGGTAGGAACATGCAAACTATTCACACATGCTATGTACACAGTTTACCTGTTACCTGGGTAAAATCACATAGAGTTATTTTGTCTCACTATTCAAATACTTAAAGAATATTATTATTTCAGAATACGAATGGTCTTATTTTTAGAAAAACTTTTTTGTACTTTGCTTATACGGTTCAGTTCTCATCTACAGTAGTAAAGGTGAATACATCACTTATCCATTAACCTCTAAAGCTAACCCTTAAAACACAACTCTAGCTTCCACTATTTTAATTAAAATACACTGCCCCACACCCTTTTACTGCAATACTCACCTTCAGTTAGGTGCTTTCCCATGCAGAATGTCCTCTCTGGCACTCAGTGGAGATGCTCTTCTGGGCTTAAGGACAGCCTGCGCCATTCAACCCACTTCATGTAAACCCAGACTGTTTTAGAGCTAGGACCAGTAAGAGGGGGGGGTGCAGCTGTCC
>NW_017306779.1:1027941-1043503 GCF_000935625.1 Nanorana parkeri | reverse complement strand
TGGGCCCAATTTTTTCAAATGGGGGGGGGGTGGGGCGCCACGTGGTGAGCTGCGCCAACTAGCACCTAAGTAAAAGATTTTGCTCCCTGCGGTATCTTTGCCATTTGCAAAGAATCTACTCTGCTTTCTGTTCTGCATTTCACTTACTCTTCCCAACAAAGATCTGATACCACCCAGATCTCATTGGGCAGTCACATTGCGTGTCTGCTGCCTGGTCAGATGTGTGTTACATCAGCAAGGTTCTTCTGCTGGCTGGTAGCTACAGGACATCTTCAGGGCTGATCTACATTTGTTGACATTTGCTGCATTTAAGCAATTACAACACACTAAATCCCAGGTTAGTAGTTGTTTAATAGAAGAGCACCAGGGTAGTAAGTGTTGAAATGCTCTCTGCTTTCCAGCACCCAGCACTGAAATAAAGTCAGTACCTGCAGGTGGCGTGATCTCCACTTGACAGTACAAGTAACGTCCCAACCTCATTGGGGAGAGAGAGAGTGGAGTGAAGTGGTTGCTGCAGTGAGATCGAGTAAGTGGCCGCCGGCTGCTTTTCGTTTTCTGAGTCACGATCCCATCCGTCGGCTGCGCTGTCCGGCTCCATCCGTCCTCCCACCCTCTTCACAAGCAGGCAAGCCGCCCTCCACTCCTACACACAGACGGGCTCCAGCTCTCCCCTCCTCTTCACAACATAGGCGTTTGACTACGGCCGCCCCCCAGGAAGGTGCCGCCCTAGGCAAACGCCTACTTTGCCTCACGGTAAATACGCCCCTGGTTGCGGGGAGGGTCTTGGAAAAATGTTAAAGTAACTCTAAATGTAATAATTTCCATGGCAAAATAAAAGACCATAACAAAAACTGTACTATCAAGTCAACAATGTCTAAATATCCTACAAAAAATCATAAAGCTTAAACGCATTGCACCAAATCCTGGGCACCAAAAAGTCTGGTGCCCAAAGTATTGCTAGGGAAATGGTGTTTCATTATATGTGACATGGTCATGCATATTTTATTTTAGTATAGTATTCAATGGAGGAGAGCTGTTTAAAGAATGGATTTCATAACATGTAAAGCATTACCTGTTCAGTATTTTACAGCAACTGCACCCCATCTGGGCAAGGTTTCTCAGTACCTTAAAGAAACACAAACAATGTGCCATGGGGAGTTGCATTATTCCAGTACAGATAATCATATGCAAGACATGTCTGTGAGTGATTGGTAAAAAAAGAAAAAGGTAAAAAAAAGGTAAGAAGAGAAAAGGAAAGAAAAGCCAGAGAGGGGGGGGAAGGGGGGTGGGGGGGGTAGGTAAAGGAAGGAAATGGAAAGGTTCTCTTCTTATTACTATAGAGATCTATAGCAGTGTCAACAGTAAAGACAGAAGACAGCTAAATGGTAGCCTACCTGACTGGTATCCCATTAAAGTTTAAGAAATGGTAGCCACGTGTTATGCCTAGAAAGGGAAAGGTGTTAAACTGTCAGTACATAGAAAGTAAATCTCTCTAAAAATGTTCAATAGTACCTCTGGTGGGAAGCTAGGAGACATAATTGTATTGCATTATACCTGTATATCATATTCTAATGAAGGTTTCCATCAGAGAAGCTTAGGTTGGGTCTTGGTCTACCTACTTTTTATTACATGTACTTTTAGGGTGTTCTACTATTAGATATTATGCTTATTGAATCATGTGCCCACTTTTGGCCCTGCAATATGGGGAACATATTTATATTTTTGAGAAGGGCCTTGTAATGTCAGAGACATTGCTTAGAGATTCTTATTTAATGGGTTAACATTTTCTTTACAGTTTAATACAGTTAGTATTTTTGTTTATGATACAGTTGTCTTTGAGGAGTGCAGCACTTTATGAAGAGCAATTTTCTTTTCTTGCTGGTTTTATTTTAAGTGCCTAGGACTGCCCTCCTGCCCTGACATGAGTAGAAGTCATGTAGTTTTATCTGCAGTTTGCAGTTTGATCAGAAGTCATTCTGCTGATCTACTCTATTATAAAATATGGACCAAAAACACAATATTATTATTGAATACGTGACTGGACAAGAGTTGTTTGTTTAGTAGAAATATGAATAAAAGTTGACACGTCACAGACTATTAGATAGACTCTAGCACTCCCAGGAAAAGAAAAAAAACATTTACAGAACCAACAATTACCGTTCAGTAAAAATGAATTTGTCAGAAAAATAGATGACTAGATTAGAGCTTTTGGGATTTAATAAGAACCCTTTTTCTGTGCTTATATGTGTGGACTGACGCAAAGGTGACATAGTGCTTTAATTACAGGTACAAGGACTAGAGAGGAAATAGTTTCATAATAAAATGACTATGACGGTGCACAGGATAAACTTATGAATCACTAATCATAACCTTTAAGAAAACAATTGTGGAGAAAAGACCAGTTATACTGTAACTGCAATAGAAATTATATCACTGTACATATTTAGGATTTAGATACATTCTACTGGTATATGGATAACACATCTCTTTGCCACTGGGCATTCTTCTTCCATCATTTTTCATTCTGTGGTTTTCATATTTTGCTCCATTCCTTTCTCTATACCTTTGAACATTTAAAAATTACCTTATCAGGTGAAAAGAAAATTAAGCTCAAAGGTCAATGAAACAGACGAGCTTTCCTACTCACCTCTCAGATGGCTCATGTTTCCTACCTCAGCTTCATTCCAGTGTTGCAGCTGCTATAAGACTCTTCAGTATTTGACATTTCCAGAAGTGTCAGATGCACAGTGGCTCCATCCCCTGACCTCTGTGCCACTATAGTGACAAAGTGGATGATGCATTGTGAGGCATCCATGCATATAGCACTCCAGGAAGCATTAAATGCTCAAGACACTGAGGGAGGCTGCAGTGCTGGAACAGAGGGGCAGTAGGAGACATTGGTGACTATAAAGATATGTCTAAAAGCTCTTATATTGCAGGGACCTCATATCTTTTTTTAAAGTGACAGGGTCACTTTAACTGCCAGCCCCATCCCCAATGAAGCCACCACTTTGAGGTCAGAGGATTGGGACTATCTCTCTAAAACACAAAGGCTGATATGTATGCTCATCCACAGTATGGCAAGCTCCTGTTACATGCAGTTCACAAGCTGTGGAATGAAACATCCACCATGTCTGATTCCCCCTTAGTACTATCAGAATCAGTAGGGACAGTCGGGTCACTCTACAATTTATGCACATGGATAATAAAGTGTGGATAGTATTGCCTGTCCTCACCTTTCAGTTTTCTTATTGGAAACATGAATCTTTTTTTTCATAAAAGTGACAAACAGTAGGACGGCTACTATCTGTAGATTAAAGACAAGTTGTACAACATATGTTTCCTTGGTCCTGTTGGACTTGGTTTATATGGCATTTATATTGAAACGGAACACCAATAAATGCTAAAGCACATATAGGGGTCTATTCACAAAGCTGCCGAAGGATCTAGCCGTAGCTTCGGCTGATCCTTCGGCTAGCTTCGACCCCAGGACCCCTTCGGTGCAGTAGAACTGAAGGGCTGCTGTACGGGCTATTCACTATAGCCCGTACAGCTCCCGAAGTTGGCCGAGGGGCTCAGTCGAGCGGAACGCATATGCTTCAGCTCGACTGAGTTGAGGTGAAAGCCGAAGCTGGCCAAACAGGCGGACATTGGCCGGCCGACCGACAGCCTGCTACTGACTGCTGGGCGGCTGGCTCCGGCCACTTGCACAGATAGATCAGCATCCCTGGTTACCAGGTAACCAGGGACGCTGATCTCCAGACAGCCCAAGGATCCGGGAGTCTCCCGCAATTAGATAGCGGCTTTCGGCCGCCCGGGAAACACTTTCTCCCGGAAAGTTTTACTCTGCTCGATCGAGCAGAGTAAACCTTTCCCTGCTCTGTTGTCTTTTTTTTCTTATTCTGACATCGTAGCCGTTGGCTGCCGTTAGAATAAACAAACGGAAAAAAAAACCAGCGTAGGAATGCAGAGCTACATTTCTATTGACTATTTCAATTTGCAATAGCCAATAGCAAACTAGCTATTGCACCCGCCCAGTTCTGCTGTCAATCAGCAGAGGGCACCTGAGGTTCTCCATCAGGTCCCCTTCTTGTGATTGACAGCAGCAGAGGGCGGGTGCAATAGCTAGTTTGCTATTGGCTATTGCAAAGTGAAATAGCCAATAGGAATCTAGCTATGCATTCCAATGGTGTTTTTTTTCCCATTTTGACGGCAGCAGAACTGCCCAGTCAATAGAAACAGTTTGGCGGAGCTAGCTGTCACTGCTTGCTCCGCCCTATCATTTTCTATTCTTTTTTTTCTACTTTTTAAACTATTATTCTATTCTGCTCGATACCACAGTGGTACCGAGCAGAATAGGCGAGCCGTATGCTGCTCGGTGGCATTCGGCTATTCACTCACTGCTGTTCAGCATCTATGAGAATAGGCCGAACAGCTTCGAGTAGCCTGCCGGAGGTTTGGCTCAGCCGATCCAACATCTGCCGATGTTGGATCGGCTGAGTCGAACTCCTTCTGCACTTCGGGTCGGCCGAACATGCTAAGCATGCTTGGCAGACCCGAAGCCAGCCGCACCAAGCCGATGTACGGCTGATTTTAGTCGGTGTACGGTGTACCACCCTGAAGTGAATAGCTAAACAGCGTTCGGCTCACTTCGGGTTGGTTATTCACTTGGCTGCCTATGGCAGCTTTGTGAATAGACCCCATAGTGTGTAATGTCCTAATTGCCTAGCATCTGTTTAAATGTATTACCTATAATTATTAATCATGCAATGTGCTTAACTAACCAGTTATTTGATTAAGATCTGTGATAATGCTCACTTTCATTTAAAACAATGCTAAAACATGTAAGAGGTTGTGTAATAATGCCATGTAATAGTACTGGAAGAAAGCAAGGAAATCATAATAGAAAAATGCAGCAACTATGCGTTAGACTGCTATAGATGATATTGGCCCTAATTCACCAAACTGGTTGAGAGGCCACCTGCAGCATGCTTTAAGTGTACTTTAAAGTGGACCTTTACCCCCTTTGACTAAAAAATACATCAGCATACAATTCTGCATTCTGACATGAAATCATCTTGCATTCATTAGCTAAACAAATACATTTTTATTTTACTTACAATATATTTTTTCCACTTCCGGGTCCACTTTGGCACAAATGATGCAATCATACCCTAGGAAATCTCATTTGTAATCTCACGAGCTCTCGGGAAAGGCATTTTCCTCCCCTGAGATGATGTGCATGGTCACATGTCCTAGTCACATGTGCCAGATTTCCAGGAAGTAAAGGGAGATCTAGTAACCTGCCCTTAGTTAAAATGGCCACTGTGAGAGGAAAAGAAAAACAACGTATGGAAAAAATAAAAAGCTCGCAAATATCTAGAAGTATCTGTTTGTAAATTGCCATTACTAAACATTTTTAACAGTGCCTTTGTTGTTATTTTGAAGACAAAAAGGCATTTTTTTTCCGCTCGCTCAAAAAATGGTATAAAATTAATTTCAGTACATCGCTGCATGACGGAATAAATGTCAGTCAAAGTACCGCAGCGCTGAATACTGGAAAATGGCCTGGATTGGAAGGGGGTGTCTCGATAAACAGTTAAATAGGCACAACAGTAAAACCCACTGCTCTCAGTAATGTGACAGACCTTGTCAGACACATCCTCTTCCCTTCATTGTGAGGACACGTGTCATGAGGGGGTGTGGCTGTGACTCCAGCTTTGCCATCACAAAGCTGAAGTAGCATTTTCACCAAGAGAAAAAAAGTGTTTTAGGAAATTTTCTACCAAAAATAGGTCACAAATCATAATATACAGAACTATAATGAGGTGAAAAGATATGGGACTGCAGTTGAGCTTTAAATAACCTTTAAATAATTTTTTGAGCCGTTGTAAAATGTTTATATATTTATATAGCCAAATTCAAGATGTACACATTTGTATACTGCAAGTGTCAGTCTTCAGCCAACTGCCCCTTACATACATTAAAGTGACACTAAATTCATGAGTTAAACCTTAAAAAATGCATTCAAGTACTCTAACTATTAACAAAAATGTAGATTGTAGTCCATCATGGGAATGAGCTTGAAGTAGTGGCTACTTTACAACAAACACGGCGACCATGGGGAACAAAAGGAGAAGGACAGTGTCAGCATCAATTCAGAGAGGATTTGAGGATCTACAGCTGAGTGATACACAAATAAGATACATTTTTGTTAATAGTTAGAGCACTCGAATGCACTTTTAGGATATAACTCCTGAGTTTAGTGTCACTTGCAAAATATAAAACCAGCATAAACAATGAAACATAGTATAATAATAGTTACAACATGTTTTCTTGGATTACTATTAAGGATTATGTGTTTCCATGGGTTAATATAAGGGACTATGAGTATCCATGGAATAATATTAGGGACTACCCATTTCCATGGATTAATATTAGGGACTACCCATTTCCATGGATTCATATTAGGGACTACCCATTTCCATGGATTAATATTAGTGACTACATGTTTCCATGGATGCTTTGGTGATGCTGTATTGCAATCACTGCTCTACATGCTGTATGTTTGGCTTATCCGTTGTCTATGAACAAAGTCTCTGCTGTAACAGCACAGTAAATATTCCACCCTGAGCACACATTACATCACAGATGCAAAATGCGGGGAACAGGCGTCTTGCTGGGAGGAGGTTCTCTCTAAAGCCACAATGACGGCTTCTGTACTTTTAATGGAAATCATTTACATGTTGTCTGAAAATTCCTGGCTACTGGGGTTAGCACACACCTCACACATCCTCCTTTGTTTCTATTTAACTAGCAGCAAAGTAAATGTCAATTAAATCCTTGAGACATGGATATTTATATGTATATATGTAGTATCTGTAAGGATGTGTGAGAGTTTCCCTTACTGAGTGGTGATATATGGCTATGTCTGGGAGGGAACGGTTTCTCCATTTCATGGTGTGATAGCCTATGCAAAAATAGGGGGTCAGAATATCTAATATAACCCGTATATGAAAAAAGAGGCTGCTGGGGGTGGATAGGTGACAATGAGCACTGCATGAGTGCCACACATATCAGAACCTCATGGAAGAGTAGGGAACAGGGCGCCAGTTTTAAGTCAATTGGAAGTACCCTATTGTGATGGACTGTGAATTGTGATAAAATTACTATGCTAACAGATTGTCATTTGATGGCACTTGTGTGATGTTGACACACACACAGGGTGGCAAAAACAATGTAATCACAGCTCCCATATTCCTCTTATAACAGGTACACTTTAAGGCTAGAATCCACCCTAATCAGCGCCTGACCAGTCCCCATGCATTGGAGGTCTGAGTAGTCCATCACTATTAAAGTGCATGTAGAGGGCAGCTTAAGGATTGTCATGCTAATGCTTAAGAATACCTACACTTTAATTCCCCACCCCAGCAGTACATATATTGGAGTAAGTATAGCAACCCTAGGCTAGGAAGTTTATTACCAGGTAAAAAAAGAGGAAAATAAACTTAGAAAGTGAATGCAGCTACAACATCCAAAGACTGGTAATCAACAATACGGTACATTACATTATTGCTTTTGGGTTTAGCTACACATTAATCAATACTAAATATATCTAGCCTCACACATGCTTGCATTACCACAAAAAAAGACAAATTATGATTATTATGCCAGCAGTAATCAAAACACATTTAGTGATTCTGAATTAATTTTAAATAATACATAGCTGGATTAAAGTGTGTGTTTTAAGTCACAGCCTTAGCTAAACAAGACATTACAAAGATTCCATTGCCATGTTGGCAGTTCCAGGACCACATTTCATGTACGTATAAGACTCTGTCAATGTATCATGATAGACAAAGAAACTCATTCTATGAAAATATAACATATCTGTGTCTATTGTCATTCATCTGGTAACTGTGGTGGTAATGCAGTAGGTAACACACCTACTACTAAAGGACAATAGTCTGAAGAGTCATTTGCAAATGTAAACAGAATTACAGTCTACCTTCTTACATCTGCTGTGGGCCCTGTGCCAACATACAATATGTTCATTGGAATCCCCAATTCCAACTAATGGCCACACTCCATCAATGCACACACAAAAAAGGAAGATAATTTTCGCCACAGGTGGCTTTTTGGACTAACAAGAAGGCAGTAAGAGTTTCAACCCACCTGAGTCCACATAAAACTAAGATATAATTTTAGAGTGAAGTCAGCATTTTTTTATAGTGTCGTCTACACACCTGCACTCCAACAACTGTGGCACATCATTTCTCAGGTAGGGTCTCCTGATGGTAGCAACAGCAAAATATGCTTCCTCAGCAGAGTGTGTGACAAGGAGACAACATAGGAGAACAGTTGGAAGACAGGGACAGAGCATTGTCACCCTATAACAGGTAATGCCTACGGAAGAACCTTCATGGCAGGATCACCAGGTATTATTTTAAGGAAAGTTGCAGATTTGGGTGGAAGTAGAACTGCTGCTGTATTTCTGTGTGTGCTTGGGTGTATGCGCTGCAGATCTCGTAGTGCTCTTCATCACCTCCTGACCATTGACAAAATGAAGCTAGGGGTGTGTGTGTTTTGTTAATGGCCAGAAGGTGAGGGAGGCAGAGATACAACTGTAGTGCTGAGGTCTATGTGACCTGCAGGGCTTATATTTGAACGGCACAGTGGTGTAGTGGTTAGTGCTTCTGTCTTGCAGCGCTGGGGGTCCCTTGTTCAAACCCCAGCCAGGTCACTATCTCCCCAGCCAGGTCCCTGTGCTTGCGTGGGTTTCCTCCCACACTCCAAAAACCCCAGCCAGGTCACTAAAACCCCAGCCAGGTCCCTGTGCTTGCGTGGGTTTCCTCCCACACTCCAAAGACATGCTTGAAGGTAAAATTGGCTCCTGTCTAAATCGGCCCTGTATGTGTGCATCTGAGGTAGGGACTTTAGATTGTAAGCTCCATGAGGGCAGGGACTGATGTGTACGGTAGTACACAGCAGGAGCTCTACTTCCTTATGCATGTAAACAAGAAGATTTGTGAGATTTAAAAGATAGTATTCTTCATGGGAAGTGGTTTTTGAGTAAACAGAGTCCTCAACTGTTTTAACACAAGTAAGTTCATTATGTCTGGAGTTGGCCTTTAAATGACTGGGTTTACATCTACTTTAATTCATTGATAGAAGAAATGGTTAATACAAGTATAGTTTCCTATTTTTCCCCATGAACAATAACACTCTCTGCACTGGCAAAAAGCTGCCTTACATGCCAGTTCAAGGTAATCTGGTAGAAGTCAAACTTATGGCATGAAGCTGTCACCCAGGTGTTGTAGGCACAGTCCTAACCACACCTAACATGGCTATCACATGTAAACAAGGCATTTACTAATATTTTATTTCAGCAAACTGCCCAGCCATTCACATCTTATTCATTCATTGGAACTGCTGTATTCTGTATTGTTGGGCAGAGAAGAAAAGAATATTCTGTTGTTTCCATGCTGCTTTTGGTTAATGTTTAGCCAGCTGCAGTATTATTCGGTTGAGTTTAATAGTTCCTTTTTATGTGAACACACAACATGCTGCTGTTTTGAGCAGCTTAGATCTACACAGGACTCACCTGTTTGTGAAACAGTATAATAAAGAGCAGTGGAACACAAAATTCCAGGAAACTAGGTTTCTCATTGCGCTGTGCAATAGCGTGCGCTAAATGCAGGTAGCATTTAGAACAAATGCAGAACTAAAGTCCACAAAGTGCTTACCTCTCTCCCACCAAAGTGAATGTGTGTAAGCTCCCTCACCACTGCTGACATCTTCACCAAGTCTTCTTTAGGGTTTTACATCTTTCACCATCATGATTGCATGGTTCGGGATAACATAAGTGATGTGCATGTGCACCCAAAGCATGCAGAGAATGAGCACTAAACTGCAGATGTGCAGTTCAGTGTAAATTTAGAAGAAAGAAGACGTTCTGCTTTCCTTTTTAATGTTTTTTCAGGGATGTTCAGATACCAGTGCTGATACTTGGCATTTCCATGAGAACTACCAGAGTCACAGTGGTTGCAGCTGGGACTTACAAAATTTAGCTCTTATTGCAAGACATCGCTTGTATATCAAGGCAACATTTTTCAGAAATGTTTGCTTGTCTTGCAAAACACTCTCAAACCAAGTTACTTGTAAACCAAGGTATTACTGTATGTATATATATATATAATCAAATCATACATTAAAACAGGGAGGCACAAATCCAAGGAGCCCCGTAGGCTTCTTAAAAATGACAGCTGCCTCCTAACTTTTGAGTATTTCTCTAGTTTAGTCTTGTAGCTGGAAAAGTATCTATACTGGTACTTGTACTTGTACTGAGTACTGTACTTGGTATCTGAACATCCCTAATTTTTATTTATTTTTTACTTCTTTACTGCCTATGTAATACTAAGAAAGAGGTTGTGGGGATTTTACAATACTAGCCCTGTCGGTACTGAGCTGGCAGATCTTATTATAAGCTATAAAAAAGATTTGAACACTTTCTGTCCTAACAAAGAGTTAAAGATCTTGAGGCTTGGATTCTGCATTGTATGTTAATGAGAAGAAACTAAAGCTGTATATATGGTTAAAAATTTGTTCGCAGAAGTTCATTTTCAAAACAAATCAAAGGGAATTCTTCAAGTGAATGTAGTTTTAATTTGGGAAATTCCATTCATTTTCGAATGTTGTAACCAAACAAAACGTTGGAAAGAAATTCTAACTATGTATACCTGGCTTAATTCTATCCCCACTTTGTCGCTATGAAATTGCTCAGAATATCTTGCAGTCCTGCAGTCCTGTGTATGATCTTGTCTGTGAAGATTCTCATTCATCCAGGTCATGGTATATCTGTAAAAAATAAGTCAAGGCAACTAGACTTGCTGTATTTTTCTTGAAGATGATTCACTGGTCATTCAACCTGCTTTCTCAATTCAGAATTACTTATTCTGAATTGAGAAAACTGGTTGGATGACCAATGAAACGTCTTCAAGAAAAATACAGCAAGTCCAGTTGCCTTGACTTATTTTTTACAGATATGTGTATGATCTTGCTCCAAAGAAACAAAAAGAAAGGTAAGACATATTTGTTATTTTTTTTTAAGTACGCTATGTGAATGGTTTGGCTATAGTTGTCTTTTGGGTCACATGAGTACATTTACCAATGTACTCCTGTTACCCAACGTCAGAATATAACAGGTTGCGGCTGGGAAAGATCCCTACAATATTATTATTCTGATGACAGCTGGCTCTGCCTCTCTAGAGCTTGCCCCCTCCCCTGTCTGAGCACTGGAGGAACAGGGTGGTCCTGCAGGTGTGGTGACTGATAGTCTCTCCTCTCAGCACGGAGAATACCGTGAGCTGAGCGATCTGTAGTTTGTGATCATTCAGTTTTTGATCTATAGCACATGGTACTTTCCCAATATTTCTTCTTTACAGTCCATGTCACACTAGTGCTCCTTCACACCATTGAGTTCACACCTTTGAGAGTATTGCTATACAGAGTAGGAGAGAGACTCACCTGTATCCATATGTTGCTCCATCACCATTAGAAAAGTGAGATGTTGCTCCCTCGCTGGCACCTTACATTGTGCATTGTTTCCGTCATCATGGGAGCAAAGCATGAAAGTATGCAAGCATTTTCTCTGCAGTTTTTAGCAATGCTAATGTGATATGTTTTTTATGCAAATCAGAAGATGAAGGAACCACCTGATTCATTTCTTTGGACAGTCGCCATGTGAATTGATGTAAACCTTTTGATTCACAGAGGTGGTCTTATAAGCTCAGGGACTGCTATGGCCCACATTGAAGATAGGAGGTGTAAGATAATGAAACTGATAATGAAAATATTCACAATAAATAAGGTGCGTATTGCACTGATGTATTCATGTTTTGCATATTATGTGGATTAGATTCTCTAAAATATCATTTGTAGGAAGACAAACAGTATATGTGTACTACTTGGCCTACTCCAAAATGTACAGCTTGCACAGATGGTTTTTGCTAGCGTCTCAAAGTAATACTTAATACTAATCCTCATTTGCCAATGTACAAGATACAGAAGGACAGAATTATAAGGATTTGTTCTTTTTAACTTTTTAAATGATTTTATACATTGTTTTACGTTTCAGCAAGTTGGATAGGAAGACTCTACAGAATGAATATGAGTTTGATCAAATTACACAGGAAGTTCAAGTTTTAATTCAGAACAATGCTGATGCGGAAACGAGTAGCCAATGTGTGTCTTATCAGATGTAAACAAGGATTTTCTCAAGCAAATTTTAACACCTTCCTTATCTTCATAAGACTCACGTGGTGATACTAATGAGTCAGAGCAAAGTTTATCTTTGTTTTCCACTTGAAATGACTGTGCCCGGAATTAAAACAACAGAAATGCCACGTGTGAGGATTATAATACTGGCAAATCATGCTGTGATATGGGTGAGATGGGACAATGCTACAGTGTTTTATGCTAGTGGTAACATTTAATTCTAGCAAGGCTGTACCTATGTGTTATGAGGCTTCATAGCAAAGTTATTAAGGGCTTCACCTGCCTGTCTAATCACCATCTCAAGGCTATTTCTATAGAGATATAGAATACTCATTGATTTCATGGCAATCATATACAGTAGAGGCTTACAAAATATATATGTATTCGGATGTACTACATTGCTTACATTCATTAAATACATTATTCACTGTCTGGCCATATAACCCCTCTGCTGCTGAGCCCTGTGGCAGGTTCATGGTCTGCTAAGGCTATCAGTTTTGGGGCTGTGAAATAAATGAGATTAACACATTCAGCTCATGCCAATGTTGTAATCACCCCAGAAGGAACATTAGGCCCACTCTCAATGATGATACTTTACAGCTTCCATCAGGGCAGGAGAGCACCCTAAGACAGAAATAACTGTGCCTGAATAAATACCATTCTACCATGTCTCCAACCCCACAGGTTAGAAAGACCATGACTGGTTCTCTTCAACCTATGCCATTTTCTTTTGATTACAGTAAGATTAAAACATGAGTTTTAAAATCATGAAGGGTTTGTATTTATAAACAATTTGCAGGGCTATTCACCTGTGAAAGTCCATCAACGTGTGTTCTGTGCGAATGGAGCCAAAACAAACATTCTTAGTACATTTTTATTCCGAATTTGATGTACTTTATGTAAAAAATGCATTATGGCCACTAGATGGAGCTGAGGAGCATAGAAATGAAGTATTTATTTCCGATGCTCCCCAGCTCTATCTATTGGCCATATTGTGGTATTACATAATGACATTCAAAATGACAATTAACTTATAAAATGTACTAAAAACTTTGTTTTTGTGCATCCGTTTACACAGAACAAACATTCACAAAGATTCACAGGGTTAATGGCTCTGCAAATTTTTTATAAAGGGACCTCCTTTACTTTACTAATATATTTTATTAGTAATTGTGCTCCACCTAAGAGGGTAAAGTAACACAACTGTTAATGGATGCTATTATGAAATATATGAAATACCATGTCACAGACTGTGTCATATACATATTCACAAACATACGAGAGTTTTTGAGCCCACTGGACATTCCTCTAAGCCCTGGCATGGTTTTTGGAAGGACTCTGGACATGCTCTATTCTAGCGCATGGGCAGCCCACATGCTCACAAATCTCATGAGATAATAGAAACACCTGAGGCATGTACACTGTTGAACACAGAAAAAATATACAGCCATTGCATGTAGAATTATATTGTAGGTGTAAGTTTATGCTGTGTCTTTTTAGACACAGATTTCAGGGGTGCTGATACAGAACCTGAACCTAACTAGCTTCTAGTGGCTTCAGAGCATCTGCAGTACAATACTGAACTCTGCCTTTAGGGTTTATTGAATCCTATGAGCAATATGGTCATACTGTACATAGAGACATACAAGAGAGCAAATCAGTCTGGACAAATTTAGATTTGATGTAGTTTGGGAAAGAGGGACACCTTCTAGAACAATGTACACTATATTGCCAAAAGTATTGGGGCGCCTGCCTTTACACGCACATGAATTTTAATGGCACCCCGGTCTTAGTCCGTAGGGTTCAATATTGAGTTGGCCCACCCTTTGCAGCTATAACAACTTCAACTCTTCTGGGAATGCTGTCCCCAAGCTTTAGGGGTGTGTCTATGGGAATGTTTGACAATTCTTACAGAAGCGCATTTGTGAGGTCAGGTACTGATGTTGGACGAGAAGGCCTGGCTCGCAGTCTTCACTTCAATTCATCGCAAAGGTGTTCTTTCGAGTTGAGGTGAGGACTCTGTGCAGGCCAGTTAAGTTCCTCCACCCCAAACTCGCTCATCCATGTCTTTATGGATTTTGCTTTGTGCACTGGTGCGCAGTCATGTTGGAACAGGAAGGGGCCATCCCCAAACTGTTCACACAAAGTTGGGAGAATGAAATTGTCCAAAATATCTTGGTATGCTGATGCCTTAAGAATTCCCCTCACTGGAACTAAGGGGCCAAGCCTAACCCCTGAAAAACAACCCCACACCATAATCCCCCCTCCACCGAACTTTACACTTGGCACAATGCAGTCAGGCAAGTACCGTTCTCCTGGCAACCACCAAACAAAGACACGTCCATCGGAGTGCTAGACAAAGAAGCGTGATTCGTCACTCCAGAGAACACGTCTCCACTTCTCTAGAGTACAGTGGCGGCGTGCTTTACACCACTGCCTCTAACGCTTTGCATTGCACTTGGTGATGTAAGGCTTGGATGCAGCTGCTCGGCCATGGAAACCCATTCCATGAAGCTCTCTACGCACTGTTGTTGTGCCAATCTGAAGGCCACACGAAGTTTGGACGTCTGTAGCTATTGACTTTGCGGACAGTTGGCGACTTCTGTGCACTGGGCGCTTCAGCATGCGCTGACCCCACTCTGTCATTTTACGTGGCCTAACACTTCGTGGCTGAGTTGCTGTTGTTCCCAGTTGCTTCCACTTTGTTATAATACCACTAACAGTTGACCGTGGAATATTTAGTAGCAAGGAAATTTCACGGAACACCTGAATCCAATGATTTGGAGGGGTGTCCCAATACTTTTGGAAATATAGTGTATTTAGACGCTGGACACAATCCTGCCACATCCCTAGTTCTGCGGACGATTGAGAATTTTAAATGCCAAAAACTATTGGTTAAATCCAGAATTGTTTTTCATCATTACTTTTTTCTATATTGACTTTTATAAATAAAAATAGAAATAGCAAACAAGATGATTAAGGGATAATATAAAAGTTATAGTGCAGAATAACACTTTTGATAGTTAAATGGAACCTTTTCATAGGTATCAGACCAAAAAGAGCAGGGTTACGGTACAGAGGGATATGGTTCCAAATGAGGGACAGTTGGGAGGTATGCACAACTAAACAAAGATGAATAAGATCAAATCAATAAAATAAAAACACAGGGCTGGCCCCGCTCAAAACCTCCAACCTGCTCTGTGAGTATACAGAGCTGCTGTTTGTTTGAAGTACGCTACTGCGTTGTTTTATTAACAAAAAAAAAACTAAGTGCAACAATATTGTC
>NW_017306779.1:1026463-1027858 GCF_000935625.1 Nanorana parkeri | reverse complement strand
TAAACCTGTTATCCGTGATATAAAGTGTCCTGCTGCTTGCTAGTTTTACACTGCCGTATGCTCTGCAGTATGTTCATTCTTTAAGTAAAGCCCCTTCCCTTGCGCTTTGTGTTTAGTACATTTGGCGCTACTCTTGCTCATTAAAAATGTCCTTCTGCAGGCTCTTCTGCAACTGCAATATTCAGGTGAAAGTACAGCAATCCACAGGGCATTTATATGCTCCTTATATGACTCAAGGTGAGCTAGGTAAGTTGTCCACCTCCAACACTAGTGAAATAATAAAGGGCTCACTTACCAAGATGCAAACTTATATAATTAAAAAACAACCCACAATGCCAATAAAAACAACTATGTGAGAAATAAAACAGATGTTACATGTGCAATTCCCCTTTAATGACAGAGCATGGGAAACACCCCCGATTGTATTTTATATTGGTAGTCCTGATTTTGGACACTTTAGGAATATTATTGCTAGTTTGTAATATCCTAATTTTAGATATTTTCAAAATGTTAAAGTACAAAACGATAAAAGTATAAAAGGATAGCTCTCCTTCATTTGGTTACCCTAGGGTTTATTGTTTGTTTTTGGGTGTGTTCTTGGCAATATGAGAAGGTGTTTGGAGAGCTAGGTACAGGCTGCTGCTGGAAAGGGTCCATGTGCTACAACTACTTACATTCCATAGAGCACAGAATGCCAGGGCCTTTTTCTGTATTGATTGTAAGTATGACTGGAGCCTGGAACAATACACTATTTTGGGTTTCCTGTGCTCTAGTCCATCTCTTCCTGAATGTATGGCCAGTTTTTCTTCACCCCAAAAAAGTGAAGAATTACACCCTTAGATAAAATGTCAGCCCACTGAGCAGTCTGGAGCAGTCCAGGGGCCAATGAGGTGCTACATGTGTTTGAGGACAGCGGCCTATGTTACTTGCTGTTTTGTTCACAGCAAAAAAATAAAAGGTTTCATTTCTTTGAGGGGTTTCACTTACATTTACCACACTCCCCCATCCCCATAGTAAAAACAAATAAAAAAGTTAAACCTAAAATCTGTGCTTAAAATTGTCCTGCTGCTTGCTACTTTTACACTGCCATATTCTCTGCAGTATGTTAATTCTAAACCCCTTTCTGTGCTCTTTGTCTCTAGTGCATTTGGGCCTACTCTTGCGCATGACAAAATGCCCTTCTGCTGGCCACTTTTGTATCATCTGAACTCTTGTAATTCTTGCAGTAAAACACCTGCCTGCACTCTGTGTCCAGACATCCCAACCTGCAAAACCTTATTTCAGGGAGGTTCCCGTCTCATTTCAGGGAGGTGCCCTTTCTGTTTTTTGGGTTGTTTTTTTACAGCGGCCGTCGTCAGAATATAAAATAAATAATAATGATAATAATTATATATA
>NW_017306779.1:1013808-1026434 GCF_000935625.1 Nanorana parkeri | reverse complement strand
GTCCGCCCTCTCTGTGCAGCAAGTAGCTTCTTCCTTCTTAGAGCCAAGCCTCGTTCTGAGGCTACTCTAGAGATCACATGACCTTCCTCCAGGAGGCAAGCCTCACTCTGAAACCTTACCCACTGATATCTTACCGGAAAGGTTTACTCAGAGTAAACCTTTCAGGGAGAAAATGCCTCTCTCGCGGACATCAGGGAGCTGCTGTCCAAAAGTGGGAGACTCCCTGAACATCAGGGAGACTTGAGATCCCTGTGTGTCTCAGGTATATTTTGGCCAATTCACCATCATTTAAAATATCATGCTGCTGGCCAATTTTGCTGTATCCCTTTCAGTCACTTTGCCTTTTTTCAAGCTTAAAGTGACATTAAACCCTCAGATTTTTTAACATAAACCAATACTGTAATGTGTGCCTTACTGTAATCCATGGTTGTTTCCCTTCTCTTTGCTGCTCTTCCTTTTAAATCCTCATGTCTTCTCATGCTGGGGGAGAACTTCCCTTTGCAGCTGAGTGCCTCTTCCTGTAGTGCTGGCTCAGGTTACAAACCTATACACAGACACCGTGTATCCATTCCTGAGACAAGGCAGTCTGCTGCAAAATAGAAGTTCTGCCCAGCATGAGAACAGATACAGATTTAAAAGGAAGAGCAGCAAAGAGAAGGGAAACAACCATGGATTACAGTAAGGTGCACATTACAGTATTGTTTTATGTTAAAAAATCTGAGGGTTTAATGTCACTTTAAAGCAGAACTCCAAGTATGCAAAATGTTAACCCTTGCAGTGGGGCTACCTCTGCACTGCAAGGGTTAATGGCTCATTTTTCTCTAGGGGCCAGAGAAAAAAAAAGATATATCCACCTGATCCTTGGTCCTGCAGTAGCCGGCACTCACCTCCCCCTCCGCTCTGGCTGTGGTTTATCCCTCAGCGGCCTCACAACTAATGCAGGTGAACGAACTGCATTAGACATAAGGACATTAGCAGGGCTTAGACCACTGGAGGCCAGGGCAGAAGAGGCTGCAAGGACCAGTCTAGCAGCCAGGTAAGATTGGGGATTGGGTGAGTGTATTTATTTTTATTTGAGCCCTTAGAGAAAAATGTGCAGTCAACTTAACAGTTAACTTTTTGCATTATTGGTGTTCCTCTTTAAGGGCTAGTTCACCCCAGCCAAAGTACGTTCCGGTCCGATTGGGGCCGGAACGTAGTGGATCGCATTGCGGTTGGCTCACTTTGCAATCGGCCGCACAGGAACATGTGGCACATCAGTGCCTGCGTTCCAGTCCGGTCAGAAAAAATAGTGTTTGCAGCATTTTTTCTGACAGACCGGACCAGAACATAGGCACTGATGTGCCACACGTTCTCCTGCGGCTGATCGCATTGCGGCCGGGGGGCATGGCCATGGCTGTGTGGCCAATCGGGCCAGAACGCACTGTGGCTGGTGTGAACTAGCCCTAAAGATAAATTACACCTTTTAAAAAATATGCATACATATTTATAAAAGAATAATTGCGCATCTATTCTTTATTTTTGCTTTGTAGCCAGCAAAACATTGCAACGGTGGATCGCAGGTGCAATGCTCTGGCTCCTGCAGATTCTCCTTCCTGTCCCTGGGCATTCAGTAAGAGCGATGGGAGGAAGTGTCAATGCTCTACAAGTGTGGTGATGTCCCTGCACTTATATTTCTTTGAGAACTACAAGTGCCTCTGCAGTGGTGGTAGTTTCTTTATTCACAGATCCTGTCAAAGGTCCTGTGAATGGATGACATGGCTGTGTGGGCTGAGCAACTCAGTCACACTGTTTAAGGAAAACAACAGCAGCCTGTAGGGAGAAGAACCCTGCTATTCAGGTAAGTAAGCCCTCACGGGCAGGGCCCTCCTTACCATCTTGTCTTAAATTGTATTGTGACTGTAATGTCTTCCTTATATTGTAAAGCGCTGTGCAAACTATTGGCGCTATATAAATCCTGTATAATAATAATAATAATAATAAGTGTGTGTGTGTGTGTGTGTGTGTGTGGGGGGGCAATGTCACCATGTTTTTTTTTATACTCTGAATATGGGTTTAGCTTGTAACATGGTGTTAAAGGTAAACTTGGCCTTTACGTTAATTGGGGTGCTACTGTTGTATGTAAGAAATTCTAATATTCTACTTGTAAAAGAAAAAATCAATTATGCTGCCAAATATCAGCTACCAGAATACACTGTCTCCTGAAAACGGTACTGTTCTGTAAACTCACATGCACTTTTAAGGCAAGCCTGAAGCCTGTAATTTACAGGAATTGCTTAATTTTAATTTCACCCTTGATGCAGCATGGAAAGACCTCTGCCCTCTGTACAGATATTATGTTTTAACTATAGCATAGATACATGTCCCCTCATGGCAGTACCTGGCTTCTTATTACTTTTATTTGACAATTGCTTGCAAATTTGCCCTGTAAATGGCCAGAATATAGTATCAAGATCCCCCCTTCATAGACCCCCATAGAAAGTTTGCTAACTATAAGCAAAACATGTGAAATAGTTTGTGAATTGAACTTGGCAGATTTACTCATCCCTACTGATAAATGACGCACAGCAGTTGCTGAAGAGCATGTAAATAAAGAGTCAGCAGGAGATCAGCTTTAATGTGCAACAAAGGATTCTGTTTTAAAAATGGCAATTATTTATGCTATGTGGCGCTTTAGCACACTACATGTCATTTAGTTAGGGTTTACAAGTACTTTAACTAAGATAAGGTTGGGGTTTATTTGAGATGCAATGCACATTTGAAAAAAAGCAGAAACAATCAAACATATCCTGTGCCTTCGAAGTCTTAAGAATGAAGGAAAAAAGTATGAAAAAAAGTCTACTTGGTGTTAAACCCAAGCTGTATATGCGTATGTCCTGAATTAGAACACTATACTTCAAATGTATTATTCTGTCAAGCTCATTCATTTTACTGCTGTTCCTTTATAGATAACTAATTATTGTATTTTGCTAAAATTGTCTTTTAGTCTAAACACGCAAATGATCATGTCTGTAAAATGACAAATAAAAGCACAATGCAATAATATCTCGCCTCAAAATGACCATTCTGTGTATAACTATTATAATACGAGAGCGCCCCTTTAATCTTCTAATGAGTCACTACAGGGCTGTCACAATTTCCAAATTGTCCGCTACAGTGATTTAACATACCTTTCATCAGATATTTCCTCATGAAAACATTTCTAATGCCATAACTGTGGAGTGACTTCAAAAACACATCCAGAGATATTTGACTTCCATCTGACTGAGCACATCAAACAGGAAAGCGCTGCTGCAAATTACCTTTCCTCTAAGGTACCCACTCACATCCAATTCATTTATCTGCGGACCTTGAAATTAGCATCTAATGTTCCATCATTATTATCACCAGTGTTACTTTATATATTAACACAAGGAGCAATAAAAAAAATGCTGACAAAGAAATGTATTACCTGAATTACAAAAGCCAAATATTATATGATGAAAGATTTATATAACACTGACAAGCACACCAAATTAAAAGAAAAAAAACCCACTGCAGAATCTGCACGTTGCATCAGTTTCACTACAAAATTATTTATAGGTTAGAGCAGTCTTTCTTAGACTTTTTAACATGGAGGAACCCTTGAAATAACTTTTATGTCTCAGGGAACCCCTACCAATAAGTACTAGATCTACAGTTCACAGGAACATAAGCAAGGTGGTCAGTGGGAAGAATGCTTCTCACATTGGTGGTCAGTGGGAAGAAGGCTTCTTACATTGGTGGTCAGTGGGAAGAATACTTCTTACATTAGTGGTCAGTGAGAAGAATGATCCTTATATTTGTGGTCAGTGGGAAGAACGCTCCTTACATTGGTGGTTAGTGGGAAGAATGATCCTTACATTGGTGGTCATTGGAAAGAATGCCCCTTGTATTGGTGGCCAGATGCTTCCCATTACAGATCTCTAAACTAGAGGTGTCAGTGGTTACATATGCGAGAGGCAGAAATTGCTTATTGCTCAAGGAACCGCTATTAACCTCTGGAGGAATCCTAAGGTTTCACAGACTCCTGGTTGAGAAAGGCTAGGTTAGATTCTTGGTCTATATAGTGCCTAGTATATATACCTGCCTTCCCATTTGGAGATGTAAACTTCACACTTGTAGAGAAAGCAGCCATTTTGGATTACAGGGTTGCCTCTTCTTATCCTGGTCTGAATCCTGTCATACAGGGAAGTGCAGATGACAAATATAAAGAGGTACTATATAAAATACATTTAAATTGACCCTGTCACCGCAGGTAGACTTATAAAAAGATGGCCAGTCATGTAAAAAACGTAACTACACTTACCTTTCTGGAGGCCTGTGCCTTGAAATGCGGGTGTGTGATTACCTGCTACTCCCACCACCTACTTTAAATGAGAACTATGAGGTGAGTGATTTTCACTTAACGTCAGAGTTCGAGCTGAAGTGTGACAATGAAACTGTCACATGTCGGCTCTTTTGATCGGGAAGTGAACAAACACATACCGTCACTCGGTCACTTTCTGATCATCTCCCTGCAGAGAGCGGTGACTGGCAGTCACGGCTCCCCGCAAGGATCTCCCCCCGATCCCGCTCTGATCCTCCAGAGCTGACTGGACGAATGGATGGGGGAGGGCACAGCTGGCTCTGCCTCTAGATAGTAGTATTTAATTTATTTCCATAGTTCTTCTTTTTAAGGAAAACTGTTAATATAGAAAAAATTGGAGCTGCCTTTGCTGACTTTTTTTGCAAGCTCTGGGGTCATCATTCGGATCCTTACTACTGCTAGGTTTTATAATAAAGTTTTGTATGCTTATTCCATATAATTAATTGAAGAGAAGTCACCAGCTCTCCATGAGTATGAAATAACCAGCTTAGATTTATTCTCAATGTGTCACATGAATACATAGACCAGCGTTTTGGGGCCACTCAGGGTCCCTTCTACAGGGTAACACTGACATAGTGGTCACTATGTTACCCTTAGGAGTGACCCTGCATGGCCCCGAAACATTGGTCTATGTATTCATGTGAGGCATTGTGAATACATCCAATTTGGGTATTTCACACTTATGAAGTTCTGGTGACTTCCCTTCAATTCATGATTTCTTTGCATTGCGCCATCTGTTGCTATCACTACAATCACCACTTCATCATTCTGGTCACAATGATTGTGAGGTGTGAGGCTTAGAACACTGATCCCCTTGTTCTATATCAGTGATGCATTAATAGCGAAGTAAGGATAAAGATGATGACCCTAGAGCTTCCTTCTTCAAACACCTTCAAAAAAGTCAGCAATGGCAGCACTTATATTTCTATCCCGATCATTTGCATTCAATGTGGAACTATATAATTATTATTATTATACAGGATTTATATAGCGCCAACAATTTGCGCATTTGGTTACAATATAAGGAAGACATCACAATCAAAATACAAATCAAGACAAGATGGTAAGGAGGGCTTAGCTTTGTGGGGATGAATTGTTTGGGAACATGATGGTTGAGCTGTTAGGTTGAGGTGGGATAGGCTTCCCTGAAGAGATGAGTCTTTAGGGAATGCCTAAAGGCAGTCAAGGTGGGCGACAGACGGAACGGTTGGGGTAAAGAGTTCCAGAGGATGGGAGAGACTCTAGAGAAGTCATGGAGGCGAGCATGGGTGGAGTTGACAAGGGTGCTGAAAAGCAGGAGGTCTTGGGATGAGCGGAGCCGACGGTCAGGGTGATACTTTGAGACCAGGTTTGAGATATAGCCGGTGGCGGAGTTGTGGATGGCTTTGTAAGCGATTGTTAATATTTTGAATTTTATCCTTTGGGCGAGTGGAAGCCAGTGCAGGGATTGACGGAGGGGGGTTGCAGACACTGAGCGGTTGGTTAGGTGAATGAGTCTGGCAGCTGCATTCATGATAGAGTGAAGGGGGGATAGTCTGTGTAGTGGAAGGCCAATGAGGAGGAAGTTGCAATAGTCAAGACAACAGATAACAAGGGAGTGGATGAGTAATTTTGCGGTTTCTTTGGTGAGGAAGGGGCGTATTTTGGAGATGTTACAAAGGTGAAGGCGGCAGGATTTGGAAAGTGATTGGATGTCACCTGGGACCTTGGCATGGGAGGAGGGGTGGATAGTTGTGATAATTATAGCTTATACATTATGGTTTCACAATACTGTTTCCATAAATACATTTGTGTATACTGTATATCATTCCATCTTCACTTTGATGTCACATTTTTATTTTTTGGTTCCTTGTTTCATGGAACTAAATAAAGATTTGCACTCAATCGGTGACTGGTATGTAGAGACAGCTATACTGATTCTCACAGTCAGACTCTACCTATCCTGGATATTGACATACTTTATAACTGCTGTAAAATATACTAGCATCTTCTGAAACCTTGACTCTATCAACGCTTATGCTTTGCTTTTGGGTCACTTTTCTTTCAACAGAACCTGTACAGTAGAGTGATTTCTGGATTTTTCCAATAAACATTTGTATAAGATAGTATAAGGTGGTGTAATGTAGTCACACAGAAACAGTTTGATTTCATAAGGTTTGGTGCTTATATAGCAAAGGAAGAATCCAGCCGAACTTTGTTTTGTGCTGAATCAGTTTATTGAAAATTCCTCAGTGACACTGAGTCCTGTCCGAGGTCTGCCCCCTCTGACATGTTTCACTCAATCCTGGGCTTAGTCATAGAGATATATGCGAAAAGTATTTGTAATGACAGCATCCGACTTACAGCATCCGACTTACTTTAAAAAATAACATTAGCCAACATTAAGAGGGAGCAGAAATGCAGCTCTGAACCCCTAGGCCTGGTTGTGAGAAGATGCTCCTCAGCTCCAGTCCTTTTCACAAGTGCCCTGGGTTGTTGCAACATGGGATCCTTCAAATCTTACATGATTATGAAAATGTAAAGAACATTTTTGAAATTAGTAATACTGGTGCAGCACTATATTCAGTGTCTCCCAAACAGAAAAAGTCCAAAATCAATCGTATATGACCAAATAACAAAATGCAGTCATAATGACTGACTTACCCCTTTTGACCCACTCTGCCTAGCTGGGAGATTGACATGTAATGAAGGTAACTAACAAACCTAGGCATTCTGTGGTTGGAGGAGCAGAGGAGGGGGTGGGGATGTGACACCATCTCTACTTCTACATTCGCAGAATGCCTTCTATTCTTTGAAAAATACTCAAGGCATTTTGTGAATGGCCAAGTAGGTATGAGAAGCGGGGATGCAACTGGCACACTTTAATGATCTTTCACTCCCCTCAATGCTTGGAAGCTCGGCGTTATGTGCAGGAGGAATGGACTGCCTCCAGGAGTACCTGCACCCAAATTATCCTTTGCTATATATGCTCCAAGATGGAGGCTCTCATAGACTAGAGTTAGGACCACACTACACAGAGGGACCTTGATGAAGCAGTGTGGCTCCCATATATTTAGCAAAAGTTGTGCAACTAAAACCTCTGTTTCTAACCTTAATTGACAGTATCATTTTGAAATTTTTTTTTGCAAGCTAGCGGGTAAATGTGCTGAAATGGTATGCTGCAAGGTAAGTTTTTTTTATACTTTGCAGTGGACACACTTTTTACTGATAGGTGACATACCCAGTGCAGTGTGTAAATAATCATTTGTTTCTGGCATTTGGCTTTAACATAATTGGACAAGACTGATAATGACTATGTGGCTTTCCTGATATACAATTTTAGAGAAGTATGGTGTGATCCCACTGGGAAGATTTTCTCCTACCTTCTGTCCTAGTGGAACAATGTAATAGGACAGTATGCTCAGTGAGGACCCAGACAGCAGGGAAAACCTACCAGTACCTCCAAACTTTGCCCACTCAACTAAAAAAAGATTTTGTCTGTGTCCGCCAGTGTTCAACTCATTATCTGCTCTATCCAAAAAAAAAAGTTTAACACAGGGTTCTAGTGTAAATATTTCATACTAATGAAAGGAGGCCTGTGATTTAATGCTACAAGTAGCTTTTATTTGTGGCTTTGTAGGCACGGTTACTAAAGAAGGTAAAAGTAGGTAGAAACAAACTTCACAACTTTTGACTCTAAATGTAAATAAGGGTTGGGAAAGTAACAGCAGGTCTCTGTGTCATTGACATCAGCCTGTACAGTGAAGAATTTATCATATCCCAATCATTTGTCAAGCAAAGTAAATGTTTTCCTTCCAAGAGTCAGTACATTGTTGATAAACTACAAAGCCATTCCAGGCCCTAAGATAACAATATAACTCCCATACATTGTTAGCAGTTCTGTGTAATAGTTGCCACCGATTGTGATAACAGCTTCACACAAGCGCACAATTTGACAAATCACCGACCCATGGAGTGTAAAATTGCACTCTGTCTGTCGGATCCCTGTGGGATGCATTATACAATTTCAATTACAACAACTAAGAAGTGAAAGTAGAAAGGCAGGCCAGGGCTGAGCGAAAACCACAAGCTTCTTGCCTCTAAATACATGGTTGGGTCTTTAACACTGAGCTTTACAAAGCCATAAATCTCCGGGTCCACAACTTGCATTCTCTTTACTCCACTCATACATGATAGCAAAAGGTCAAAGCTTTTAACAGGATAAAAAGAAAAAAGACCAGACTAAGCACAATAAGAACAGAAGCATGCAATGAAAATGTATGTTCCAGCAAGATATATATCTAAAAATAGAGGGATTAAAAATACATGATATTCCCAACCGTAAGTTTATATAGAGGTTGACATTAAAAGGTTAAGGTTATGGATCTGGTGGCAATAGATGTGACAATCACAAAAGTCTTATATATTAAAGCTGAGACATACACTGTAGTATGTCTGTGCTTCCCTCTCCCTCAAAACGTGAAAAAGCTCCTAATGGCAAACTCTGGTCTAAATAAATACTATGAAATGGTAACAAATGACAAATGACTTTGGGTTTACGTTATACAGCTAACTTAGAAATAACAAGTGCTTGGAGATTTTTTTAAAATATATGTATTTAAGGCACAATTTACCTACCTTTTCTGCCAGTGACATTTTTCTGTGTATTATTTGTTTTCTCAGTTAGCTAATCCGGCTTGCCCCAGTTCTCCATTTCCCTCTGTCCTTTGCCACAATTCCGCCCTGCCACTTTTGTATTTTTTCCGATCTGGCATCTAAGCCTGACATGAAAATGTATATTTGCTCAAATAAATGCTGCATCAATTTAAATATTTTAGAAGCTGGTGACAACATATAAGATATATCATT
Source organism: Nanorana parkeri (assembly GCF_000935625.1). NCBI lineage: Eukaryota > Metazoa > Chordata > Amphibia > Anura > Dicroglossidae > Nanorana > Nanorana parkeri. Next base: position 1,017,199 of record NW_017306779.1, on the reverse strand, counting down.
GCCTCTTAGCAGAAAAGTGACTGAATCATGCTAGATGCATAATTAACCCTAACAAAGAGTGAGATGTAGGGACATGGTGTCATTTGGTGGCTAGGATTGACAAGGAAGGTGCTTTGGGGAAACTTTGAAATCATTTAGATAGATATGTTTTTTTTAATAGTTTAATCATTGTTAATAAATGTTTATTAAAACTTAACAAAATCTTTCCCATTTGCAAAGATTCCCATTCAACTGGTGAGAACAAATGTTACAATACTAAGGCATCAACCTAACAATCTACTACTTGGATATTTTAGACACAACTTCCAGCCTCTTCTCAACTAGATTATACATTATTTCAGCATATGGGACAATCCCCCTGGTCTGGCCACATTGGAATGATCAAAATAATTATATACTCCCTCGTATCATGTTTACATTTCAAATATTACCAATTTTGCTTCCCATAAGCTTCTCAAGATGCTTAAACACTAAATGTATTGATTTTAGCTGGTCACATAAAAAGTCCATAATCCATTTCTGAGTACTAACTAGAATAAAAGCACAACTAACTGGCTCCTTGTGCTGCATCTCCTTCTCTCAGTCCTGTGCAGAGGATTGTAATTGGACACTTTTACACTTTACTAAACCTTTAACCGTGCAGTACATGTACAGTGTATGTCGCTGGCATGGGGGCTGTTTAAACAGACTGTTTAAACTTGTACAGCCGACCGTCGGCTTTACAGTAGAAGCGATTCTGGTGACTCAGCTGTCGCCAGATTGCTTCTACGGGCCGGTGAAGGGCCCCCTCCCGCCCGACACCCCCGCCGTGTTTCTCGGGCTCCGTTGCCCCTCCTACAGGCCCGGGACCGGCTTGTTTGGTGTCGGCGGGAAGCTGGGGAGCAGATGGACGAACCTCCATTTGTCGATCCCCTCCCCGTTCTATGGGACCGGTAGCAATGCAGATTGCATCCCTTCCGGTCCCATAGCTGTCAGTGCTGGGCTCCTGAAGCCCAGCTATAAGCTATTGAAGTGTGATCTGCACTTCAATAGCTTATTGAGAGTGTAAAGATGACACTGGGGGTCTTTTGGCCCCCTAGCATCACATTAAAGAGTACCTGTCACCACCATCTGCTATCACATGGGGGGCTTCTAAGCCCCCCATGTGATAGCAATTAAAGTAAAGTAACAAAATAACAGTTTTTAAAATGAACATAAAATAAAATAAGTCTAAAAATAATTTAAATTTTTTTTAAAGTCCCCCGCGAGCATGCGCGTCTTCACGTAAACACGCTTTGGCTGTGCCTACGTATATAAACAACGAACGCGCTACACATGTTGGGTATCGCTGCACACGCCGGAGTGAGAGCAATAATTTGCGGACCAGTATTTTTGGGCATCTCTAAACTGATGACGTGTGGGGGCTTTTGAAGCGTCGTCTATGGGCTTTTTGGGGTACTGAATTTTGTCGCCGTCTCACGGACGCACACAATTTTTAACCCATGCATGTTGCTTATCTATTTGCTCTTTGTAACCTCATCTTTTATATTGTATTAAGAAAATAGGTATTTTTTTTGTATTTTGGGGCAGTTACGTAAATTTTTCACTAAATTGTGGGGTTTGATAAGGGTTTGGGCTAATATCGTGAGATATAAAACATTTGCAACTGCCCCCATTAAATTCTATAGGGTCTTGGCGTTCAGAAAATATATAATGTTTGGGGGTTTTAAGTAATTTTCAGGCCTAAAATGTGGAATATAACATGGGTGCAAAAAAGGCCTCAATCATGAAGGGATTTATGAGCTCTATTGCTGGTAACAGAGCGGTCTGCAAGTGTAGCCCATTTCAAGTAAATTTTCGACAGTTTAAAGTAATACTGGGAAACTAAGTTTATGAAGACCCTTTTTTATTGGTTGGCATATTCAATCATAAATATTTAATTGTAGAAATATTTTCTTTTAAACAGAATGAGTTACATAAAATGACCCAATTATTGTGCAGTATATTTTTATTCAGCATGTCTGATTTAGATGAGCCTATTTTTAATTTTGGGAGTTTGCCAAATTATTAAATTCTGCAATACTGTTAAGTAGACCAAGAACTGTTTTACCATAATAATAAGAAAAAGCTGACAGATTGTACTTTCTCATTTATGTAATTTAGTATTTGCATTTCCTCTAATTTGTTTGAGGTTAAGCCTTAAGTATTTAAACAAAAATCATCAGTGAATAGGGTAATCTTGTCTTGTGTAAATGAAAATATAAACATTTTCTGTAAACAAATGATTAATTTGAATTTGTGTGATGGGTGTATTATACACTGTTAATACTCTTTTTGTGGAATGTGGAAGTACTCTTTCATTCATCTCCTCTCAACCTAGTCTCCTGCCCATGTAACTTAAGCGTGCCATACACTTTACAACCATCACAAGACTTTCATCTTGTGATGGTTGTAAGCTAATTAAAAGCTTGTACGGTCTGACCATCTTGGACAGGCAGATAGTACTTTGCGATCATCGCAAGCTCGCCCCGCTGAGGGGAGGGCTTCCGATGACTGCAATGCTGAGCGGGCAGTGTGCACTTGCACACACCAGCCCGTGCAGCATTTGTCTTACGAGCACGCCACAAACCCACCGAAAATCTTACGATTTTCGCCTGGTTTTCAAACATGCTCGTAAGGCAAAAGACGTGAGACCGTACAGTAGAAACGGTCGCACGCCTTCCATACACCTGCCGATTATCGTACGATAAGCGGCAGGTGTATGTGCACCTTGGGAAACAGGTGTTTTCTTGGTGTCTAGCCTATCAATCAGCACAAACATCAGCTGAGTTTTAAAAAATCCAGGCAGCTGTACCCTGCCATAGCAGAGGATCAATAAATATCTGTCTGTTGAGCATTGAGTCCATTCTTGCAGAGCTAGGATGCATTGGTTAGCGTGTCCCATGCTGGGAGATATTATGGCACCCAGCGGGGGACATACAGTCCAACAGTCCATCAGACCTGGGAGCGTCAGATAGCAGTGGTGCTGCTAGCTCTACTAGTGGACAAGAAATGGCTCACCACCCACCAGATAGGTTCACTTTAAGCATCACCTCTGGAACACTTGCTTGAACATAACCTTCTTTTTTTAAACTTAGCTCTTTGACATTCTGAAAAGTAGGGTGGGTTTCCTCTAATTAGAAAGACCACGCTTTGGGTTCTTCTTTAATAAAAATGTCAAGCAGGTGTTGCTAATCTACTAGTTCATACAGATGAGGCTGATGCTGGCTTTACACCTGTCTGCTCTGGTGTGTTGTGTTAACATGTATTATGTTGCACATTAATGGGCATTGCAGCAGCCTATTACTTTGGATGGGTTGCACCAGAGCAGACAAAAATAACCTTTTTGTTCCTGATGCACCTCATCACAGTG
>NW_017306779.1:995399-1013790 GCF_000935625.1 Nanorana parkeri | reverse complement strand
ATGATGATAATCATTTTTTTAAGTAAAGATCAACAAATCATGGCACATGGGGACATCAATGCCACAGTGTGCCAATGCACCTAAATGTATTATTGCACTGCAGTGGCGCAAAGGAGCCATAAGGCAGCAAAACAGGCAGAGTGCAAGAAAGGCATATAGTAATGCTAATGGATTGCTTCCTATCTCTTCTATCTTGTATTTGCAGCAAGGATTGTGGATGGACACCAACTGCAGTGCTTTATCACTTATGTGTAATATGGGAATTGGTTTAATGAAACTTAATTTTGGGGTTTACATATTATTTAATGCACTATAGTCTTTGCTAGCAGAGGAGGTGTTTGTCCCTCCTCTGTCCACCTGTATAAGAGACTTCATAGAGGACAGACCTTGCATAGAGCTTCACATATTGCAAATTTTGTTTTTGTTTTTTAAATAAGGAAAATATAAACTGCAATTGATTCTTAGGATTTCTATTCCACTCAAAAAATAATTATTTTGAGAAAGCAACTAGAGTATCCATTGTGCCATTGTATTAAAGCAGTGTTTCTTTTCTGTACTGCATTGTGTTTTTTTGATACATTTATAACCCCAAACATGTTTATTTGTGGCCACATTCTACACCTAGTATTCATGTCTGTTCTTCCTACCATGAGCCACAAATATTGAAAAGGTAGTCATTGATTGCATATGACCACATATCACCACCCTTTTGTGTTGCAATACACTTCCATTGTTATTTGTCTTGAAGCTATAGTGGACATGTTTACAAAGCATCAAACTCTTTTTCCCACACATTATTGTAGAAATAAATATCATTTATGAGCTACATTAGATAAGCAAACTCAGGTTTAATTTTTTTTCTTTGTTTTTATCAAAGAATCCTGGCACATGTAGACATCCGGATTAACTCACAACAACTTGCACTCAAACCTGCCATTTGTCAAATGTATAAGCTGGTGGAAGAATGTTGCAGATGGTGAAAGCAAATGAATGAATCAGACAAATCTTCAGTGAATACATAGCAAATATATAGTAAATGTGAAAACAACGACAGTTGTTTTTTAAATTAGATCAATTATTTTTCAGCAAATGTATATTTAAAGGAAGCCTCTGGAGGAAACGTTTAGTCACTTGGCTGTCATGCTGATGCTATGACTTCAATACTTTCTGAGTTTCTAGCCTAGAACAAGCATTTCAAAGCTACTGCCTCTATTTGAGTCATGGTAAAATCAACACTTTGGGGAGTTCCGTATCATTGTGCCTCCTCTTGCTCATGGTCACTCTTAATGCCACCGTTCCCTGTAATAGAGGTCGATTTACATTTAGAAATTGTCAGGCTGATTGATAGTTCAGATTTCTTGAGTCTCTCCTAAGCTCTGGTGATTGTTTGCTTCTGCCTGCTGCTGGGGAGTGTCCCTGACAATAGTGTGGGAGGTTGCACTCAGGGTTATACATATTTTAATCTCCCTGGCCAACCACTAGGAGGTTTATTGCCAGTGGTGAAGGCGGGGAGAAGATATAAATATTCAGGAGTGACCTTGGGAATTCTGATTTCCCCCAGGCCTCCAGTCTGGGGGAAGGATACTGTGGATTGTCTGATCCTCACATCACAACAGATCTCTGTGTAGGGCATTCTGTACATATTTACATGGATTATAGACGAACACTGAATGTGTTAAGCTGGCCATACACCGTAAGAATCTCAAAGGAGAGAAATCTTTTGATTCCTTCATCCAGAGCGTGGATGGGAGAATCTACCATACCAGGCTTTTTTATTCTAGCAGCTGTCAGAATACTCAAACAGTGATGACAGCTGATGGGAAGCAGTCACTGTTGGGCGATGATTTGGCCTGGCTCCTTCAACAAAAATCAATTGAAAAATTTACTTTTGTAGATTCAGGTAGTACCGGCAGATCCACACAGAGCTCAAATTATGGCTGAGTTAGCAGGAAATGGACTACATTTTATCCATGTATGGCAAGCTTTAATTTGTCTTTCTCTATCTCCTCATTAAGAACAATGGATTACAATGCCCAACTGCTCTAATATATCTACATATGTATAAACATATTTATTGTCTCCTTGCTTCCCTTTTTAATTTCCCACTTCTGCCTGCCCATCTCTACACTGTCTTTACTGTGATAGGTGAGCAGACTTCAGGATTATATGCAATGATGGAAATGGAAATCAGATGCTGCTGCAAAGGTGCAATTGTCTGCCATCATACTGCACGTGCACACAATCCTGGAGCAGTGTTGCTTGCTGGCCAGACCTTTTGCTGCTGGGATGTAGCAGACAGGATGACAGTGCCCATTAGTGAAAAGATGCCATGTTGTCACCAAGGGATGAAGGAACTGCTATTTAGTCTAATAAACTGTAAGAAAAGGATATATAAACAAAAATAGAAAAATCATGGCACAGGTTCTCTTCAAGGGGCAGCTGTGTTCATTTCGAATACCCAATTTAGGATTTTTGTTAGCACACAACTTAATGAATAAAGAAGGCATAATTTCAGTTTGTTAATTCTCTACTCCTTTAGTAAATCAACCCATAAGAATCAGTCTGATAACCAGGCAACTAGCATTTTTCTAATGGCAGCCTGCATTTTCCTTTCAGTAGAGGTTTCCTTTAGCACAGTGGCTATGTGGTTAGCATGTCTGCCCTGCAGCTCTGTGGTCCCTGGTTCAAATCCCAGTCAGGACACTATCTGCATGGAGTTTGCATGTTCTTCCTCTACTTGTGTAGATTTACTCCGGGTACTTCCGTTTCCTACCACACTCAAAAGAAATGCTGGTAGGATAATTGGCTCCTGTCTAAATTGGCCTTAGTATGTGTGCATATGAGATAGGGACCTTAGACTGTAAGCTCCATGAGGGCAGGGACTGATAATATTGTACAATAAGTAAAAATGCTGCGTAAATTGTCAGCACTATTTAAAAAGCAATAATAAATAAATCATGGATGACATTCTTTTAAAAAAAATGTGTGAATATGACCCTTATCAACTCTTATTTTGGACCCTTATCAATAGACTCCTGAGTGGCATGCTGAATGTTTCACTGGTGTTTCTTATGACCTACTAATAAACTGAGAATGAAGGTCATCTTTAAAATACAATATTACACAGAATGTATGTCTAAGGATAACCAGTTCAAATTTCAGATGCCATATTTTTAGAAAATAAAAAACGCACATCACTAGCTGCTATGTACAAAGGTCTTAATTCTGCTTTATTCCATTTTTAATAAGTCCCATTGGGTCTGTAAACCTACTTTTCACAGCAAAAACATGCTGGCATTTATAACCTTGTATAACTCATTACTGTGTTAGTTTTTTTTCAAAATGTACCGTATATACTCGAGTATAAGCTGTCCCGAATATAAGCCGAGGTACCTAATTTTACCAAAAAAACCTGGGAAAAAGTATTGACCCGAATATAAGCCGAGGGTGGGAAATGAGGCAGCTACTGGTAGATAGATACCAATAAAATTTGTTGTATGTTTTAAATTATAATTATTGTATTATTTGCAAACATGTAACTTTTCATGTTTCAGCTTTACAAATGAGAAAATATGGAGAACTAGGCTTGAATGGGAGCAAATGCCTTCACTGCTTGTGTGTTTGTTTTTTATTCAGCAATTGTTATTTGTCTTTGTTTGGCTTTGCTGACATTTTGTTCATTCTCTTCTTGAATCCCAGTACAGAAACAATTTTCTAAGTTGGGTTTTATTTGGGTCAACCCCTATTGTAGAAAAATAAAACTTCTAAACACTTAGGGCCAGTTCACACTATTTATGGTGCATTCCAAAACAGTAGTTGCTGGAATCGCAGTCTGATCGGACGCGTGGCAAAACACTGCCTGCGTTCCAGTCCAGTGCAATCGCAAAAAAAAAATGCTGCTCTGGAATGAACTGTAATTGGTGTAAACTGACCCTTAGCTCAGAACGGCTCAGATGATTTTCTGAAAAACAACCACAAAGTGAAAGGATTCCCGGTTCGAAGAAGTTCTCATTTGCTTGCAGTACACACCAGAACAATGTTGTTAAATCCTGACAATCGAGTTCACCGATGTGCTCCCTTATGGTCTGTAAATATACAATTGAAAGTGCTTTCTTATGTCTATTCCATAAGGGCAAAAAAATAACTGTTCATCCTGCCAGAAATCCACCACCACAACTAAAAACTGTAGATGCAATATATAAAATTGTTTAATATTTTATATGATTTTTTAAATATATAAAATAGTTTTTCTTGAGCCTAGATTACATCAGTTTTATTGACTAGAAATATTGCGTTATACTGTATGTAACTTTTTGATTAGTGTACATCTAACTACTGACTAGTTTTGTCTATTTTATGTTTGTGCTCCATTAAAAATCCTGATACAAAATGCCTCAGTGTGTACAAGAGTTAGGTGCGTGGGCGCACAGTCCACCTATAAATCTTAACACGTCTGGAAAATAGAGGCTATTCTGTCACATGACCAAGTATGAATAACACAAATAGTGGAATTCACAAACTTATGGAGGCAAGTCACAAGAATCTCTCCAGGAGAAAACATATGCTTCGGCTTGACTGAGCTGAGGTGACACCCAAAGCAGACTGAATGGCCGTAAGCCCCGCAAGTGTCTGCTGGGCGGAGCCAGCTGTGAGCTGCCCAGGTGTAATGACAGATCAGCGTCCCCAAATGACCTGGGGATGCTAATCTGTCATTAAACAATAACAATTGGGCCAGTTGTTATTCATTGGCCGGGACCTGCTAGAAGACACTAGCAGGTGCCAACCAATAGGAAACAGTTGGGCAGAGCTAGCTGTCACTGCTAGCTCTGCCCAATTTTTTGTGAATTATTTTTTTTCTTTTTTAAAAATCTTTATTTCTTTTTTTAAATGTAATATTTATTTACATTTTTAAAAATATTTTTTCAACTTTTTTTTTTACTATTTGCTATTCTGCTATACCATGGAGGTACCAAGCAGAATAGCTGAGCCGAATGCCCTATGTGAATAGGGGCGAACAGCAGTGAGTGAGCTGCCGGAGCTTCAGCTCAGCCAATCCAGATGTTGGATCGGCTTAGTCAAACTCCTTCTGTACTTCCGCTCAACCGCTGACCAAAGGCAGCCGATGTACAGCTGATTTCAGCCTATGTAGCCGTACTGAGCCATAGTGAATAGTCGAACGTTGTTCGGCTCACTTCAATTCGGCTCGGTTATCCACTTGGCTGCCTTCGGCAGCTTTGTGAACATCCCCCTTATTTTTTGTTCTGTACAATCTTGCAGTTATTCTGTAACTTCCTATTTCATGGACATCAGCTTGCTATTACATCATTCAGTCAGGTTATCGACTTGTTAGAAAACTAGAGTAACTATATAGCCAGTCACCAAAATCTCATGTAAGCGATAATATATCAATATAATTACAAAAGCTCAATAATAAAATATGTTCTAAATTCTATGTTTTAAATGGAGTTTTTTAGGTACTTAGTGACAGAGCCAAAAATATCAAGATCATATAAAACACATCTTTATTTATGTCATAATTAAAAATAGATAAAAACATGTAAACAATATTATTATAATAAATGTTAACATCATGAATGCTTTCCTTAAGGTATAAAGGATTTTTGCACCTCCAAATACCACTCCGAAAATTGCTCCAAAATAAAGAACTAAGAAGGGGAACCATACAGTGTATTTTTTTCAGTCATTTAATCTAAGGTTGCTTCTTCTTTTTGGTGATTGGAGTGATTATAATTCAATGCGTTTCACGCTTCATGCCCTTCTTCAGGAATTCTACTTTGGAGGAAATCAAATCAATCAGTGACGTGCACAGGTGGGATGCTGGACCCAAGATTCCGCACACGAGGAGAGGGAGAGCCCAGACCAGGAGGAACAGCCAGACATATAGTGAACCTGAAGGATTGGTAGAGAGAAATCCCTTTAGAAAGTCCCTTCCTATAACTTTTCGGTCTCCAGATACCATCAATCCAATACCAACATGCAAAGGCTTGTCCAGTTAAAGTTCACTCAAAAAGCTCCTTTGTCCCACTCTATCCCACTAGCCGGATATGTCAGAGCCGCTCCCAGGCGCATCTCAGCGTTGGTCTGGGCCCTGCCTCTCTTCATGGACCTCGGGTTCCTGAAGAAGCGCATGAACTGTGAAACGCCTTGAATTATGACCACTCCAATCACCAAAAAGAAGAAGCAACCTTAGACTAAGTGACTGAAAAAACACATTGTGTGGTTACCCCTCTTAGTTCTTTATTCTGGAGCAATTTTTTGAAGGTGCAAAAATTCTTTATACCTTAAGGAAAGCATTCATGATGTTAACATTTATAATAATAATATTTTATACATGTTTTAATAAATATGGCATGTCATGAATAAAGATGTGTTTTATATGATCTTGATATTTTTGGCTCTGTCACTAAGCACCTAAAAAACCCCATTTAAAAAACATAGATTCTTTTACTATTGACTTACCAGGGGTTTGGTGCTGCCCACTCAGGGTTCTCTACAAACCTTTTTCTAATTACAAAAGCTGTGTTCCATTTTTTTAATCTGCAGCTTTTTTTTAACCGCTTCCCGGCCTTCCGTTGTAAAAAAAATGGCCGGCCAGGAGCTCGCGCGCGAGCAGAAAAAAATTGCCGTCTGGAGACGGCAACCCACAGATGCTGCAGTGCCGTCCGTCCGTTTTTTTACTACGGGCGGACGGCAAGAGGTTAATATAGTAAAAAATAAAAATTAAGTACCACCAAAATAAAGCTCTATCTGTCCCAAAAAAATGCTATAAAATTAATTTCAGTACAGCGTTGCATGACGGAATAAATATCAGTCAAAGTACCGCAGCGCTGAATACTGAAAAATGGCCTGGCCAGCAAGGGGGTCTAAACACCTGGTCTTGAAGTGGTTAAAGGTGGACTCCAAATATACACTCACCGGCCACTTTATTAGGTACACCTTGCTAGTACCAGGTAAGCCCCCTTTTGCCTTCAGAACTGCCTTAATTCTTTGTGGCATTCATTCAAAAAGGTGTTGGAATTTCCTCAGAGATTTTGGCCCATATTGACATGATAGCATCACTCAGTTGCTGCAGATTTGTTGGCTGCACAGCCATGATGCAAACCTCCCGTTCCACCACATCCCAAAGGTGCTCTTTTGGATTGAGATCTGGTGACTGTGAAGGCCATTGGAGTACAGTGAACTCATTGTCATGTTCAAGAAACCAGTCTGAGATGATGTGAGCTTTGAGACATGGTGCATTATTCTGCTGGAAGTAGCCATCAGAAGATGGGTGCACTGTAGTCATAAAGGGATGGACATGGACAGCGGCAATACTCAGGCAGGCCATGGTGTTTAAACGATGCTCAATAGGTACTAAGGGGCCCAAAGTGTGCCAAAAAAATATACCCCACACCATTACACCACCACCAGCCTGAACTGTGGATACAAGGCCAGGCAACCTTTTTCCAATTCTACTGTATTGTCCAATTTTGGTAATCCTGTGCGAATTGTAGCCTCAGTTTCCTATTCTTAGCTGACATGAGTGGCACCCGGTGTGGCCTTCTGCTGCTGTAGCACATCTGCTTCAAGGTTCAACATGTTGTGCATTCAGAGATGGTATTCTGCATACCTTGGTTGTAACCAGTGGTTATTTGAGTTACTGTTGACTTTCTATAATTTCGAACCAGTCTGCCCATTCTCCTCTGACCTCTGGAATCAACCAGGCATTTTTGTCCACACAACTGCCACTCACTGGATATTTGCTCTTTTTTGGAACATTCTCTGTACACCTTAGAGATGGTTGTGTGTGAAAATCCCAGTAGATCAGCAGCTTTTGAAATACTCAGACCAGCCCGTCTGGCACACACAGCCATGCCACGTTCAAAGTCACTTAAATCCCCATTCTTCCCCATTCTGATGATCGGTTTGAACTTCAGCAAGTCTTCTTCACCATGTCTAGATGCCTAAATGCATTGAGTTGCTGCCATGTGATTGGCTGATTAGGAATTTGTACAGGTGTACCTAATTAAGTGGCCGGTGAGTGTATATATAACTCTATAACCAAAAATGATATAAATCCACTTTGTGTGCACCAAATGCCTTTACAAACTCAATTATTACCTTGTAAAAGTAACAGTGACATCAGCACTGTGCTGTACATAGTCTTTGCAGAGAGCAGCGCTGTGGGAAGAGCACAGCAGGCTCCACCCACTACAGGCTGTCAGCAGATAACTACGAGGGGGCGGGTACAAGACTGTCAGTCACTACCCCTACTCCCCCCCTAAGGCCCCATTCACACTGCGCGATTTGCAAATCGCGCATTTGTCGCGCGTTTTGCATTTTGCGTGATATCGCGTGATATCGCGCGATATCGCGCAAATGCTTGCATTGCAAAGAATGGAATTGCGGCAAAATCCGCTCCAAAAAGGGTCCTGCTGTAGCGACGCACGACCCGCGACAGCAGGACCCTTTGCCCCATTGCCTTGCATTGGAGAGCGATATCGTGCGGTAAATAGCCGCGATATCGTGGGAATTACCGCACGATAAATCGCTCAATGTGAACGGGGACTAAAGGGATTCCCCTTTATGTACTCTCTGGAGCTATGGCATAGGGAGGGGCGAATGTAGCTAGCTCTATCTCTCAGAAATGTGCAGATTGGCAGAGCCAGCTGTCAATTAGGAAGCTGGGTGGGCCCTGACATAATTGTTGGTATTCTTCTTGGCTGTGGCATGGCTTTCATTAGCCTGCTATCTGCAGACTTTGGATCACAAGACTACATTATTTAATGTTACTCAAAAGAGAAGTATAACCAAAAAAAGTTTGGGTTTACATCTTTTTTAACATTCCCCATAACCCCTCCTGAATAGCAGCCACCTAGTAAAATACTTACCTTTATCCCAGCTTCTATATCTTCACTGTGTGACTGAACATTATTTGCAGCAATAACTCCTGGCCATGTTCAGATTCTAATGTTCCCAATTTATTCATATGGCTTGGCCAATACTCCTGCGGATGGCTGGACGCCACCATGGGTACAGAGCAGCCATAGGAATGAATGAGCTTGAGCAACATACATGCCATGTAAGAGCTGGACATGGCGGGGACTTTATGCTGTGTGGCGCAGGTAGGGCTGCACAATGAAGATCTCAAGGATGGGGATGTCAGTAAGTATTTTACTAGGTGGCTGCCACTCAAGGGCAGGTGTGAGGGAAGTTGGGGGGCAATGTTAAAGGACAATATCACTGAAAGTGAAGTTGTCAATCAATACAGGTGGGAAGCCAAGTTCTTCTTCAGCATAAAATTCCACTGAGAATTTCTACAAATGTCACTGAGTAAGCTGAAAAGACTCTGAATGCTTCTAAGGTAAACACAATGATCTAGGCAGGTGTAGTAAATGGCAAATAGAATGAAAAGCAGAAAATTGATTTTTCCATCTTTGTGACTTGAGGACACAGTGCGAGAGAGAATAAGAGAGAGAGAGAGAGACAAATGGCATGTATTATATAGTGAGGGGGTGTGTACAGGTCCAGATTACTAAAGAAGTCCTGGGATAAAAGACATGCTAGAAATAACATATATAAAGAGAAGTCAGTTTAACAGGAGCTATTATGTATTTATGTTCCATTATTCCTCCTAGCCTAGACTGTGCATATTATTATGAGTTCATAGAACAAAGACTGGAAACCTGTTGGACTGCTGCCTGTTGTGGAGACACTCTGCTTTAATGCTACTATTCATTATATGGATATTCAAACATCCCTGCCTACTGACCATAGACTGCTAGAGTAAAATATTCCTATGATAACACATATTCTTGATCTCCTGTCACATTATTGTATGGGAATCAGCAAACTAAACGATGCTTTAAAGTAATTCTGTTGTATATAAGGCCAGGTCACAGTATTGTGGAACACAGTATAGAATGCTTAAAGGAGAACTATGGGGTCAGTGTTTTCCCCATAGTTCTCCTTAGGGTAACGGGAGGACACAAACTAGCGTCCTCCCGTCACCCTAGGCTCAGTATACTGCCAGCTGTAGCTGGCAGTATACTGAGACGCCACGGCGGATCACGACTTAGCTGACGGGATCCGCCCAGCTGCGTGAGTGACAGCTGGCTCTGCCTATCTAAAGGCAGAGCCAGCTGTACCCGCCCCCTCCCCCGTCCGTTCCGCCAGTCAGCGCTGGCAGATTGTAGCGGGGAGAGGGGAATCCAGCCCCTCCCCCTGTCACGGCAGAGAGCCGTGACAGGATCGAGAGGCGAGCGAACCCGGTATGTGTTCGCTCACCTCCCGATCTACTGAGCCGACCTGTGACAGTCTCATTGTCACAGGTCGGCTAGAACTATGAGGTGAGTGAAAAGCACTCACCTCATAGTTCTCCTTTAAGGGTCAATTCACAAAGGCCTTTCTACATTCTTTACCAGCTTTATTATTATCCTGCATTGGATAATTCACCCAAGGGATTACGTTGTATTATTCATGCAAATACCACACACACACATACTGTAGGAGCTAATTTATAAGTCTTCAGCCCAGCCATATGCTGAGCGAATGTTGTTTGTACAACATTTTGGCCACAAGACGCAGCTCAGCTACATCTAGTGGCAGGATTCCATGTGAACGGCACTCGGCCAGTGTATGGCTGGGTGGAAGACTCAAAAATCAGCCCCATTGTATTTTGTGCAGTATTTGACCAAATCATGCAATAATTTAATGCTTGTTATCGTAAAATCAGTTCACAAAAATTATTACATGAGTCATCAATACTTAAAGTGTATCTGAAACCATTTTTGCATTTTGGATAGAGAAGGGAATAAGTAAACCACTTGCCAGCTATTTATTTTCTAGCCATTGTAGAGATGTGCCTTCACTTCCTGTCTTTGGCAGACATGACATGAAAAAAAGTTTGAATCTCTTAAAAGTAAGGAGAAATCCCAGGAACAGAATATTGAAAGATGTCCCCTCGCCTCCTGTTCAGGTTTCTGTTCTGGTGACAAACATTTTCGATTCCCAAATCGCCTTCTGACCCAATGTTGTCCATAACAAAAAAGCAATTTGCCGCACACAGTGAACCACACATGACTTGCTGTCAATAACACATTCCAAAGTATAATAAAATATGAATAGAAAGATGGTGGGGTTTGGTGTGAGTTGCTCTTGAAATATTACAATTCCAATGTAGAGATAAAATTTACTATTTTATTATTACATTTCCTAAAAAAGTTCTAAAAACAAAACGGAACCACAGTGTCCTTGTGACTGGCAAAATAGTCCCGCCTATGTCAGCACCTCAAGAGAGTGGCCACATTATAATAGCTGATTACATATGAAGTCTAAACCGATGGAAGACATATATGAGAATCAATGAAGTGAAGTCTTGCGGTGCTGACGAATGGTTTTGTCTCAATGCGTTTTGCCTATAATGGCTTCCTCAAGAGAGGGACTTAATGCCTGAAGACAAAAGAGGCTGCACCACGGACACAGGGGGACACCTTGATCCCAATGCCCATCACCCCCTTCTCCCCTCTCTACTGTACAAAGGGGGGTCGAACCACAGGAGGGGCTAAGCCCCACACGGTACCACCAGAGTGTGGTGTTTTGGTTGATCTGGTATAGAATGTCCCTCCTATGTGGTGAGTTGCATTGTTTTAAAGTACCATTTAAATCTGAGTATAATGCCAGTCATTCCTTTCACAGTGGATGCAGATGCTGACTCATAGAGGACACAATCATGTAAACCTGGTGCCTGTGTGGTTCTTAGTATGTTCAAAAATGAACATAGATCAGCCCCTGCTGCAACCTCTCACCTCATTACAATGTTGCAGACTCACCACTATGACATCATCTCAGCCCAGGCAAAGCCCTTACTGCTTTTCAATAAAATATATTTTTCCCTTTTTCTTTCGAAAATGAAACTGTTGCTGTATATTATACCACATCATGTATTTCTTCATGTAGATTCATGTTACTAGAAGGTCCAATTTAAAAAGCTTAATGAAAATGTTTATAATATTATATACTGTACAATAGAATCATTCACGGTACATTTCCCTCTCAAAGCTAACTATGGAAGATCAGTAAATCACAAATGAAACATGACTTGCAATTCCTTTCTTTTATCATCTTCTCAGAGTAAACAAAGGTACAAAACTATAAATACGGGCTGCACAGGCAGCAAGTTATCACAGGGAAGTGTTACATGTAATCTCCATCATGTTGAGCTGTGAACAGAAGAGTTATGAGACAAGAATACATTTTATAAAAAAATAACACAATGTTCAGAGCCTGTCTTAAAAAAAATATATTATTAAGGCAAACTCTAAGACACTGTGCTACCTAAATACTTAATACAAATTATTAAAGAACAACTTCAGGTAAATAAAAAATTAACCCTTGCAGTGGGGCTACCCCCACATTAGAAGGGTTAAGTGTTGTGGTCTAGGGTCTAAAATAAAGAAGATATACTCACCCGACCCTCGATTCTGCCTAGCTGTTAGACCGGTTCCTGCAGCCTCTTCTTCCCTGGGCTTATGCAGTCTAATGAGTAAGCCACATTTGGTGAAACGCATTAGTGGAGTTTGCTCTTTGGTCCTTTATGGTCCTTCCTGTGAGATCCTGGGGAATGCTCAATATCCTAACTCTCACAAAAAGACACGTGCACAGGAGCAGTAGCATCTTATCACAAGACTGGGATATTAAGAAATCCTCGGGATCTTGCATGAAGGATTGTGACTTCACCCCCACCCCCCGCGTCAAGTATACTGTATTCTGTAAGCATACTTCTCCTTTTTCTCCTACAGTTTTTCTTCCTTTCATGTGTCTATTTATTATGTGGGATGGGGCCCTAATATATTAACTGAACCTTACTTTTTACTGCAAGGTCCTTATGAGGTAATTTACAGTTAAGTTACTTCTACAGGTTGAATGTGTAAACAAAATGCAAGCATATATACAAATTCTCTACATTGCCAAGTGTTATGAACAGCCTGACTTAGTGATACATTCACATCTGGGTAAGGAAATTACTCATGCTGGTGAGATCAAAGACAATCACCCCTTTACTTAAATGCACATTCATACAGAGTCTTTATTAAACCACAAACAAAGCTTGACTTATTATTTCCACATCAAAACGCAAATGTGGACTCATCCCTTACTTTTATAACAATCAAGGTGCTTCTTTCCTATTAGTATTTTGTACAAGGATGCATTTTAAGGATTATTGTTTTTACTCTGTGGTGAGCAATTTGCATCCAATGCAAAATATTTTTTTTCCCTGCTAATGTAAATAAAGGGTGAAACAAGAATAGCGATGAAACTACAACCAGAAAGGAGAAGCATTCTTTCCAACAGCTGATTTAGCTAAACAGGTAACATGAGTTTATTCACTGATCCATCCAAGTATAACTTCCCATACTTTCAGCAAATCCATATCCATTTTATGAACTCTGACCTTTTCAGGGTACGAAAATCAGGACTCTCCCACTAAACTAGAAATAGTTGGAGTGTATGGGAAAAATTTAGTGGTGGAAACAAAATTAAGAAGTATTCAGGTAGTCAATGAAATCTAAAAGTCAGTGAATATGTGCTACCTAAAGAATAGGGGACCATAAGTAATTTTTTAGGAGCATTGAGTGTTTGGTAAAGATACCACCCTTACAGAGGCAAGCATTCTTTAAAGAAATAAGATGATCCCTAAAGAGGAAAAAAGGATGGTGTAAGGCAAAATGATTGTGGACACACAAAAATCTATCCTCACAATACTTAGGTGCAAATAGAGATTCTCCAATGGGTGCACACTAGTTTTAGGACTGTGACCCAACTGTTCAGGTTTACTGTGACGTCTGTGACTTCTCATAAACTACTACTGTATATGGTCAGTTTCCAAGATCTGCAAATCCTTAACAAGCGTAGGGTATCTATCTCTTAATATCAAAAAAGCAAAGCTGGTCCACACATTGTAACTCTGTAATATAAACACTGACAACACAGCAGATAGATATACACTTGAACGATATAATATCATACTATAGCTATGAACTCTTAAGAGCATGAGTGCTCATGGGGGTTGTTGTAGTCCAACAGGGTATGTCTACATTAGCAGAAAAACATTTATGGAGCCCTGTTGAATTCTCCCACAATCAGTCGCAAACAGAGAAGCTTATATATTGTGAACTCAAGAAAGTAAGTAGAAAATGATTATTGATTTACTGCTGGAGGATACAGAATGAGGTTTGGTAAATTGTTTTTGCTTGCTTGCAGTTGGGCTTTCACTAAAAACCTCTGCTAGGCTTTAATGTTTTGGATGGTACCGCTTATCATTACAGAGGCTTCCAAAGTGGGAGGGGTGAGGTTGACATTCAGTTTGCACTGAAGGTGACCTCTGCTTCTGCAGTTTTTTTTAATCATATGTTGAGTTTGAATTGTCCACATTTGTGCCAACTTTACTTTAAATGCCCTGCTGCTGCTCAATAACCACACATCACATGTATAAACAGTATGGGCTGGAGTGGGGCTACTCCAGTGAAGTATTACTTTTGATTGGTTTGACTTGATGCCCTGTGCACATTGCAGATTCTCATCTTGAATAAGCCTGTATCTGTGACACTTCCTAGGCCCAGACTGCGGCGTGCATCTAATTCCTCAGCTTAGAGAGTAACTTCCTTTGGAATTTCCACATGATCCCTCTGACAAGGCTTATGCAAAATATGTAGGGAGTGTAAACATGTGCAGAGACAATCACTAGAAAGAAAATGAAGACTGTATTTATCTAAGAAGCTGCATCTATGTGTATGTAACGTAATTGAAGTAAAAACTTAAGATAAAGATGTAAGCTTTTGCTCCCCGCCAACCTTTATCATTGTTCCTGTCAAGGTTGGGGAAGTGGCCCCATAGGACTGTCACCCCTTACAACCTTTACATTTTAAATTCAAAATGATTATTTCCATTCATTGTTTTATAGTGGTCCAGCAGAGGGCTATTTAGGGAAGCTGTTCAACTTGCGTTTTTCTATTTCAGGGATAAACTGCCTGGATAAGGGCAGTGACGTCAGAGCACTGCACCTCATCTAAATAGGGAGTGCTTAGTATTAAATTCGATAAATACTAGACTTTCTATGAATGGCCGCTGTACCAAGTGATTGACCCCATGTGCGTTAACAGCAGTGGGGATATGTAAGATTGCAGTAAAACAATGTAGTAGCTATGGCTACTACAGTGTTTTACAGGATCCCCGTGGCCCTAGCAGGGATAATTTATATATGCTTACATGATGCCAAGCTGGACAAGTATAAGTATACTTACAGTATATACATTTCTATAGCTGGAGTTCAGCTTTAAGCAAGAGAACTGCAAATGTGAGCTCAATAATATACTGTTCCAGCACTTCTGCCCTTCAAAATCATGTAGAAGCCACCCACTGAACCCTGTTAGATACATTAAAAATATACCACAAAAACTACAAATGCCTTTGCAAACTCATATATTACTTTAAAATTAGTTGTCAACATCACTGTGCCAAAAGTAGAGCTGTAGGAGGGGCCCAGCAGACCCCACCCACTACAGGCTGCCTTGAGAAAACTACTGGAGGGGGCGGAGACAAGACCAGTCACCCTGCACAAGGAGAGAGAGAGTGCAGCAGTGAGTGGCCTTTATTAAGCTTCTGAACAGAGGCAAAGTTTCATATTGGATTACTGCACAGATCTGGAAGAAATACACAAAGCATGCATTCATGTAAGAATGCATATTTAGACAATATCTGCTTATCCCAGAGTTCAGCTTTAAAGGGGCATTTGGCTAGTGGTTTGAGGGATCAAATCCATTTGGAAAATACCAGTTTGGAGAGTGTTCTCTATTTATATCCTGTTCAGGGCTGTATCTCTTCTGATCTCTTTTCAAAGGTGCAAATAATCCGGTAACATTTAGACGACCGATATTTTCAAATTTATGTACCTCCAATTTAGCAAAATTAATTATTTCTATTGTACAGTATAAAAGCACGGGAAGGGAACTTTCCTGAGTTTGTTGTAGTTTTTGCCACATTCCAATTTCTCTTTCATTCTACAATTTGACTTTCTTCCATGCTTACATTGATACTACATTTCAACATTAAAATGTTCAATGGCATTCTTTTGTAGCTTAAAGTGACATTAAACCCTCAGATTTTTTTTAACATAAACCAATACTGTAATGTGTGCCTTACTGTAATCCATGGTTGTTTCCCTTCTCTTGGCTGCTCTTCCTTTTAAATCTGTATCTATTCTCATGCTGGGGGAGAACTTCCCTTTGCAGCTGAGTGCCTCTTCCTGTAGTGCTGGCTAAGGTTGTGAACCTGCACACAGACACCATGTATCCATTCCAGAGACAAGGCAGTCTGCTGCAAAACAGAAGTTCTGCCCAGCATGAGAAGAGATACAGATTTAAAAGGAAGAGCAGCAAAGAGAAGGGAAACAACCATGGATTACAGTAAGGCACACATTACACTATTGTTTTATGTTAAAAAATCTGAGGGTTTAATGTCACTTTAAGGTAAATGTGGGCAGACCATGCAAAGTGCAACAGAATAAAAAAAAAAAGGAGGGACTTTTATGAATTGGCCACATATTGTTTCAGTAATGTCTGATTCACTGACCCAGAGCAAGTATGCAAATTAAGTTTATGTAACTCCAATTTAGCCAAATTAATTGTCAGGTAATATAAAACTGCGCTGGGAATCAGATCTCACTCTAGAGCAGCTGTGCTAAATAGGTGACTAAACCCAAAAACAGTAAATAAAAACAGCACTGCGCATAACAACTAAAATATCATAATCTTTGAATGTGAAAATTAAAATCAGAGTAAAGCAAATAAAAACGATTGAAACTCCAAAAGTGAGCAGACATTATCCATATGCGTCTGATCACTTTTGAAGTTTCAATAGTTTTTATTTCCTTTACTGTTATTTTAATTTTCACATTCAAGGATTATGATATTTTTACTTGTTAAGCGCAGTGCTGTTCTTATTTATAGCAAAATGTATTATTTCTATTGTACATTATAAAAGCACATGAAGGAACTTTACCGAGGTTGTTGTAGCTTTGGGGTCTATTCACAAAGCTGCAGAAGGATCTGGCCGTAGCTTCGGCCGATCCTTCGGCTAGCTTCGGCCCCAGGACCCCTTCGGTTCAGTAGAACCGAAGGGGTGCTGTACGGGCTATTCACAATAGCCCGTACAGCTCCCGATCATGGCCGAGCGGCTCAGCCGAGCCGAACGCATATGCATCGGCTCGGCTGAGCCGTGCTGAAAGCCGAAGCTGGCCGAGCGGCCGGCCATTGGTCAGCCAACAGTCTGCTTCTGACAGCTGGGCGGAGCCAGACGTGATCTTACGGCTGGCTCCGGCCACTTTCAGAGAGATCAGCGTCCCTGGTTACCTGCTAACCAGGGACACTGATCTGACTTTTTTTGTAAGTGTTTTCTTTTTATTTCTCTTGCATGTGTTTAAATATTAGACGTGAATTTATTAACATGAAATGAACAAAAAAGTGGCAAACTACTCACAAAGACAGCAGATAGATCACTATACAAGAAGCCACTGAGAACAATTTAAACTGTCAAAGTCCAAATGAACAATCGCACATGCCCTTATAAGTGTTACACAGATGTCGGCGGAGGCTGTAAATGCAGATGACTGATGCGTCTTTGGGGCACTTTAGTACTTTTTAATTCATTTTATGTTAATAAATAAGCACTACACAGGGTTTGGGTGCTCTTCTTTGTGTTTTCTTTATATAGGTCTGATATGCCTGTTTGCTGAGAATTAGGTTATTTGAGCAATCCATTGCTTTTTTTATGCCTTGCTTTTTACCATTTTCAGAAGAATATTGTATAGGTTTCTCTCAGCACAGCGTCACTTTAAAAGGATTAATGAAATGTCTCTATTTGCATGTATCTTGTCTAGAATCAGAATAAAGTGCACATTTAATTTTGGACAAGGCTAACCTGTGTGACCTCCAGCAGTGCTGGAACCTGAGGCAGAGGTCATCAATTTGCTGTGTTGTTCACTTGCATTATGATGAATGTCCGCAGCAGTACAACCAGTTTTACCAACATTCTTAAGGGATTCTGTAACTATTTGTCATAATAGCGGCACACCTCCCACAGGTGTTCTCTAGCTGCACTAATTTACTGTCCTTATAACTGCCACTGTAAGCCAGTTTTTCAACCTCTTAAAATCATAATAAGGCTCTTAAAATAAGTTGTACACATCTTTCAGCGAAAATAAGTACTGTTTAAGAAGGACAGGTCATCTACATCAAAACATTATTTGACTTATAAATAATTAGTCATAAAGTAATCTATGTGTTGTATGTCATGTCTCTCTCTCTCACCCTCTCTCGCTTTCTTTATATATATA
>NW_017306779.1:985107-995134 GCF_000935625.1 Nanorana parkeri | reverse complement strand
TATATATATATATATATTTACATATAAAAGCAGCAGTGTGCCTGTTCCAGAATGTGCAATGGTAGGGACATTACAAACAATGTTAAAGGTTAAAGGTGTATGTGCAGGAGAGGAGTACAGGGGTAATGAAAATGGCCAGTATGTGCAGGAGAGGAGTACATGGATAATGGCAATAATGGCAATGGCCAGTATGTGCAAGAGAGGAGTACAGGGCTAATGGCAATAGCCAGTATGTGCAAGAGAGGAGTACAGGGGTAATGACAATGGCCAGTATGTGCAGGAGAGGAGTACAGGGGTAATGACAATGGCCAGTATGTGCAGGAGAGGAGTACAGGGGTTATGACAATGGCCTGTATGTGCAGAAGAGGAGAACAGGGATCATGACAATGGCCAGTATGTGGAGAAGAGAAGAACAGGGATCATGACAATGGCCAGTATGTGGAGAAGAGAAGAACAGGGGTCATGCCAGTGGCCTGTATGTGCAGGATAGGAGTACAGAGGTTATAACAATGGCCAGTATGTGCAGGAAAGGAGTGCAGAAGGTTTGACTATGGGCAATATTTGCAGCAGAGGACTGCTGAGGGCATGACAGTGGACAGTTTTAGCAGGAGAAGAATGTGAAGGTATGACAGTAGCTTGTACAGGTGAAACTCGATAAATTAGAATATCGTGCAAAGTTCATTTATTTCACTAATGCAACTTAAAAGGTGAAACTAATATATGAGATAGACTCATTACATGCAAAGAAAGATAGTTCAAGCCGTGATTTGTCATAATTGTGATGATTATGGCTTACAGCTCATGAAAACCCCAAGAACCCCAAATCCACAACCTCAAAAAAGTAGATTTATTACATGCAATCAATAAAACAAGGATTGTACATAGAACAATATCGGACCTCTGAAAAGTACAAGCATGCATATGTACTCAGTACTTGGTTTGGGCCCCTTTTGCAGCACTTACTGCAATTACTTTTGCACGATATTCTAATTATTCGAGTTTCACCTGTATATAAATACAATCCAGGGGGAATAAATTAATGTAATGATACCGAATTTGTAAGAGTAACAAGTCTTGAAAAAAAGTCAGGAACTACAGATATTTTCCAATCCTTAAAAATAATCAGTAGATATCATTACCTTTCATTGAACAGATGAGTTCAGTCCATTCCACTACAAACTGTATTTGACAAGGAAGCTTGGCAGGACGGAAGGTGATAAATGTCACATCAGTTTACTGGTTCACACCTACCGCTATGACAAGCTAAAACAATATAAAAAAATGAACTTGTGGTACCACAAAAAGCTGTTTCTGGGACATGGCAATATGGTTACATTAAATCACCATTTGAGATGCAAACGGTATTTGATGGAGTTTTTCCTTACAGAAAAATTCTGGGCAGGACATAAAAAGTACAGATTTATATTCCAAAAAAAGTTTAATTTTTTTTAGTTGAGTGGGGCAGGTTTCGAGTGCCCCCATGCTGGGTCTGTCTAAGACCTCAGTGAAGAGATTTGCTTTCCAGCACTGGTATGATGGGTTGTATACTTACCAGAGAGAAGAACTACTTGTTAATCTAGCCCAGAAAGGCATTCTGGAACGATGTTTGTATATCCTCAGTTCTATGGATAGATGGTGAATATATAGAATGCAGAAAGGGAAATTACTTGTGTGTGAATCATAAGGCGCTACTGGTGCTGGTTCGTGCAGATCAAATGAAACGCATTATCTAGTTTCTCAATACTATAGATATATTTCATATTTCTAAACACTATATGCCGCTGGGATGAAGGAGACAACAATCTGCAGGGACTGGTCTAGCAGCCCAGAGGGAGCCAGCAGCAGCCAGAGAGAGTGGGGATCAGGTACATACATCTGCATTACTCCACCCCTAGACAAAACAGGCACTTAAACCTTGCAGTGCGGATTTAGCTTCACTGCAAGGGTAGATTTTTGATTGTCCAGAAATGGGCTTTAAGGTTTAGGTTTCAGTCACATGATCTCTGCTTTAGGGTAAGATCAGTATTCAGATTGGCTTATTCTCATTCCTGTTTCTGCCTAGGTACTTGGTCATTTGACTTCCCACCATAGGATACTCAAGTATTCCATGCCTTCTGCTACTGTTTATGT
The DNA here is from genome assembly GCF_000935625.1 of Nanorana parkeri. NCBI lineage: Eukaryota > Metazoa > Chordata > Amphibia > Anura > Dicroglossidae > Nanorana > Nanorana parkeri. The sequence continues at coordinate 993,004 of NW_017306779.1, read as the reverse complement.
GCTTTTACGGAACCTATGAGCAAAAAAACATAGGGAACTGGCAATACTTACCTGCTTTTATAACTTCAGTCTTTCTCCTTCCTTCATTGCATCCTGGAACAAGCATGCAATCAGTGAATACCTAATTGAACACATACCAGTTTTCAGTCTTTGACTCACCAGTTAGGGAAAGAAAAGATAAGGAATAGTTGGAAGCTTCAAGAACAAATCAGTAATGGCAGCTACCATTTTTTAACCAGATAAGCTCCTTTTAGGGGAGCAAGATGGAAGGGGGAATCAGGGATCTTATGTTAACCCCTTCCCACTGGCTCTTGCCGACTTTCGACCCGTTAGGACTCTTTTCACAAGGTTCGATTAGGAGGAGATCCATGCACAGAGCCCCTGCTGATGGGAACGGATGTCACCGTTGTGACATACGTGTCTGTACAGTTTTTTCCTCCATCCCAAAACTGCAATTCGAAGGACCCCATGTCAATCTATGGGGAATCGGATGTAAAAGGACATGTGCCCATTTACATCAGGTCCAGCAAAATGGATCTCTGATCAGTTTGTTTTTCTGTACCTGGCCGGAGCTGGGGGTAACTGGATGTAAACGCATACTCATCTGCCCATGGACTAACATTGGGTCTCTGATCAGATCCACCTAAAAAAACTGTCAGGCGAAACCTGATCTGAAATCCTGTGGATTTCATCCATGACAATGACATTATGTGAGTGCTCTGGTTGGCCCTGTTGTTGGCGTTTTGGTCACTGTGCTGGGAGCACACGAGAGAGAGCACGGAAAAAGTGGCCCAGCAGGATGCATGTATAGAGCCTAATCTAAGCAAAATCTAGAGTCCCAGGGACAGGAAGTGATGACAACTCTTACTCATATTTAAGAGGTTTCTCTAGTCATCTAGGTATCTTCTTTGGGATTAAGGAAGGATACAAGGATAAGCAGCAACATGTCTTCAACATTACAGAACAAGTTGAATTAAATATCACTAATTACTAATAACCTCCCCAATGGGGCCATAGATATAAATGAAGACCTCACAGAGAAATTAACTCTTCCCTACTCTTTAAAAAAATGTTGGTTATAGTAAGGCTGTTGAGCTCATTATGAAATCCTAAACCCTTGTTGCCATCTCCAGGCAGCACTTTAATGGGTTCATAATGCCGGGAGTCAGAGGCGGGCTTTCTGACCATGTGATCACTACGATTGTCTGTCACAGAGGTCACATGATTGAGTGCTTGTCCCACCACCTCCCAATCATAAACGGTGACCAGGAGCTGTTGGCAACAGCTCAGTCACAACTGAACATGGTGTCAGCATAGAACAGCGGAGCCTGTTTTTGCATATATGCAGCATTAATTAAGAAGTTAGGTTGGTTAATGAATCATTTATTCCAAAGTCATATAGAAGAAATATATATCTATATATATATATCTATATATATATAGACAGATCTAATAAAATCTAATAATTTATTTTAGGAACATATTTTTGCATTTTTGTGTCCAAAAACATTGCACACAAAGAGATAAGCCATCAGAACCAATTAACAATCATCTCACTCTGCCATGGGTCTTATTCCATTTGCAGTTGTTACGATAAGTACAAATAGTAAGTTGGACATATGCAAACTGCATAGCTCACCCTTTCTCAATACCTTGTGTTCCACATCTGGTGCTCCGGATGTTGGGCATACACAAGCAGGTGTTTTGTGAACAATACCAGCTAAGTCCTTGATAACATCCTTGCCAGCTAGCTCTCTGACAATCACCCATTTCTAGACAATGATCAAGCAATTTGCAATGTCATAGTCTCTCTATTCCATGCTGATTGTTTGCTCTGGCGATGAAAAGCATACATCATCCTGGAAGATGTGTGTGGCAATGTTGCATTTTTCTTCCAAACAATGTTAGAGCCAAATATAGCAAAACTGATTTAAAAAAAACACCCGAGAAGACCTTCCACTTTGCGTAACTCAATACTGACACTTCAATTCTTGCACACTGTCTTCTTATATCTCAGCTCAGTTGATATGATATACCACCAGAATATTGAGTTCCACCCAACTTCTTTAAGCTTTGTTAATCCTCATGACATTGCAACACTGCTTCGATGAATATATACAATAATTCAATGAGTTATCAATCCAGTGATAAGAGAGTGGAATCCGCATTATGGCCTTGTGAAAGGGGCAGGAGTCACAAACTACTGCTAGTCAATGCTGCCTTTGACAGATGTAAACAACCAGCAAAATGAATTAGCCTGCCCAAGCGCATGCAAAACTTAAAGGGGACCTTCAGTAACCATGTCCAAGTTAGCTTCATGCAATCCTCCTCAGCAAAATAAAAAGGGCAGAGAAGGAATTTTTTATTTACTTTTTTAGTCGTTTTGGCAAGCCCCCGTCCGCTTCTGCGATTCTCATCTAGGTGAGATTTATGTGTTCAGCTCCCGCAGCCTCCTGGGACATGCAATTACTATCCCAGGAGGCCAAAGGAGCAGGAACTCAAAGCATCTGGGGGGGGTGTCAGAGTTAGATGCGCATCATCCGGGGTGTGCTTCTGAACCCGGAAGAGACAGCCTGCTCCTGATAATGTCATGGAGCAGGACCCAGGCTGTGGCAGCCGATCACAGCAGGACAAAGCTGGATTCGCTGGGCAGGTTAATATGTCTTCTAGTGAGAGTCCATCATAACAGGTAAAACAGGGTTGGGAAATTGGGGGGGAGTGAATTTCCTGATTTAATATCAATTATGGGTGGTGCAGACCTTTAAAAAAATGCTGCTTTGGTGAATTTTTACTGTGCAGCTAGGAAAGCCATTGCCCTCAATAGTTTTCTGAGCATCATTAAACCAGATGATCAGCTGTAACTAAAAGTAAATAAAGCCCCACTGGATTCGCATGGAGGGGCAAAAAAATGCAGAATGTGAACCCATTTCCTTAAATCCCTCAACAAAATCTGTACAATGATGGACATTACATTTCATTATTTTCTAACCGTTGACAGTCTATATTTCATGATAATTTTATACAATCTGTGTCAACCGCCATATTAGAATAAGGGCCCATTCACATCTATGCAGGTGCATTGCAGGGCACTTGGTAAGGCACACATGAAGCTGTAAATGTGCCGCTATAAAAACAGTAAAGTGATGCGAAACTCAGGAGTTAAATCTTAGAAATGCATTTAAGTACCTTAACTATTAACAAAAATGTATCTTATTTGTGTATCACTCCACTGTAGATCCTCAAATCATCTCTGTGTTCATACTGGCACTGTCCTTCCTTCTGGAGGGAGGCTACTTTTGTTCCACATGGTCCCTGTGTGTGTTGTAAAGTAGCCACCGCTCCAAGCTCACTCCCGTGATAGAATATAATCTCGATACAAATTAATAAACTAAATTTTAGATTGTAGTCTATGTGAGTGAGCTTGGAGCAGTGGCTACTTTATAACAGAGATAATTTGAGGATCTACAGCTGAGTGATACACAAATAAGGTACATTTTTGTTAATATTTAAGGTACTTGAATGCATTTTTAAGGTTTGCCTTCTGAGTTTAGTGTCACTTTAACTGCATCCCATTAGTGTGAAGCAGTCACCTAGCAAAGAACGGGATTTCTACCTGGATGCATTTATTTTAGCAACCGAAAACAGACAAGCGTTAACAGGCCCCTAATGTCATCTAGTTAAATGAATCCGGTAGCAAACCACCTCTATACTACCTATTGTCCCCTCCACTCTTACCTGTGCTTTGTTCCATGCCTCAACAGGTGTGTCAGACAGGTACACCACGTATGTGGCAGCAGGACAGGTAAAGCAAACACTAAGATACAGATCAGACACACAGAGAAGAAAGTTAAAGGGTCTCTTACTCGGACTCTCCAGGCTTCCGGGACAGTGAGCTCCTTCCCTGAGCAGCTCCCATGGCTTGTCAGCCTGTCATCTGGATTTGAATGTGAAATAAGAGTGAGTGGCTGCAGCAGCTTGCAGTTTGCATGACCTCTTAATGAGGGACGGGAGCTGGTGACACTGAGAATTAAGTCATCACGTGACAGCCCATGAAAATACATTCTTTCATACTTCCTAGATCTACTGTGTGTAACTCTTTACCTGCATGCTAAGCCAGATCTGGCCAGATACTGCCTTACACACATAAAGACCCACAGGGGGTTTACAATGCACACAATAGGCTAATGCTGGCCACACACTTTTTACATTCACTTGTAGATATTTAATCCTTTTTTTTTTTTAGATACACATACAGGTCCTCCGTGTTTTATCATTCTGCATTTTTAAAAATAATCAGATCAATCGATTACCCCACACACTGACAAAGGAAGCATTATTTGCTATTGATTGTACACTTCATTGTCCAAACATACTGTAGGTTATCTAAGTCATGTCGTATATAAATAGAAAAGGGGATTTTTGTCTACTCTGTATAAATCTATGTAAGCATTGTTAGCATTTTTTTAATGATAGGAATAAACCTGCATCAAGCTGCCAGTGAAGGGGATTGCAAAAAAAATAAATATTTGTAAAAAGCAGTGGTGAACCCAACATGAGGTGGTACTGGACTGCACATGTGCAGAAATCTGAGCATTAAAATGACACTAAACTCAGGAGTTAAATCTTAAAAATGCATTAAAGTACCTTAACTATTAAGAAAATGTATCTTATTTGTGTATCGGCTGTAGATCCTCAAATCATCTCTGAATTTATGTATTCACTGTCCTTCCTTCTGGAGGGGGGCTACTTTTGTTCCCCATGGTCCCTGTGTGCATTGTAAACTCACTCCCGTGAGCTTACACTCTCATGTTTAGTTTACTAATTTGTATTGAGATTGTAGTCCATCATAGCGCGAGCTTGGAGCGGTGGCTACTTTAAACACACAAAGGGACCATGGGGAACAAAAGTAGCCCCCCTCCAGAAGAAATAACAATGTCAGCACCAATTCAGAGATGATTTGAAGATCTACAGCTGAGTGATACACGAATAAGATATATTTTGTTAATAGTTAAGGTACTTGAATGCATTTTTAAGATTTAAACCTGAGTTTAGTGTCTCTTTAAGCTGGCCATATACAGGTAGAATTCCTTTAAAATCAGCTGCAATTCTAATCTTAGGTTACAAGGAGCTAGACATAAAATTGTTGAACGAACAACAAATCAGATTCAATCACTGTTCGGGTATTTAGACAGCAGCAGGTGTCAGAATACAATTGCCAGCAGGTCAGATTCTTCTATCCATGGTGTTTATCGTGGATGGGGAAATCAAGCATTTTCCTCATTCATCTTGCAGGCTGAGCGAGAATAAATATACAGTACATGCATAGCTAGATTTAGTCAGCATATGAGATTCCATCTGCTGATGCCTGAAATACATACATAATAAATATTTGTACATACGCTGACTTTTTCATAAGGCAGTATGGTGTATGGGATTTATTTTTTATGTGCCTTTTATCTTGGTGTTTACTGTATGCATTTTGTGTTGCACAATGTGTCAATGTGAATGGCAAACTATGTTTGCACCATGTAATGAACATCAATGTACAATCAGCTAGGTTCGTGGAATGCAATTGCATGTGAACGCTCACGCACACAATCCAGTCATATTGTTTATCCCTGATCGTGTTTTTTTTCTTTTGTCAATGAGCCCCAGTTAATCACCATATTGTAGGGTGATCATTCAACCGTGTGTGGACACCTTAAAGGAAGATTGTTATGAGAAAAATATGAAGACTGTCATTACTTTCCTTCTATTCTGAAAAAATCTTGTTGTCTGGCTATCATGCTTATCCTTTGATTCAACACAGTATGCAGAAAAGGACCTCTGACTTCTCTCAGACTTTTCATATCTACAGACTTGTTTCAGGTTGGCGTCTTGAAACTGATGGGTCAACATTACAGCCAACAACTAGCATTTTTAGCAATTAAATTGCTCTCCTAACAGGTTACTTTAAAGAGACACACGTTTCCTACGCACTGGAGATTCCTACGCACTGTAAAACGCCCAGGTGGGAACCATGCCCATAGGCAATCATTGGTTTTCACATGTTGAGCGTTTTACAGTGCATAGGAACGCGCTGTAAAACGTCCAGGTGTGAACCAGCCCTTAGGCTTTTCCCCCTCATGTTTTACTCCCATTATAATGATTTTAGCAGACTGGAAGTGAGGGAAAATGTCCAACCGCGGCACATCCCCTGATTTTTTTTATTTCTGTGTTGCTGTCAGATATTTACCCACAATGCCTTTCTGTTGAAACAGCTGTCACCTGAACAAGAAATGAGGAAGAAGCCCCAGCAACCGTTCCCTCATCATAGTTGCAGGAGTCCATTCTTGCAGAATTGCAGAAGTTCAAGAGCCCAGCTCTGCTGACAGGCAGTTATATATATATGTGTATATATTATATATATATATATATATATATATATATATATATATATATATATATATATACACACATACATACACACACTATACAGTATATATATTGTACTTAAATTTAAGCACATAAAAATTTGGCTGTGAGGGAGATGGAAAATACAGAAAACACTACAGAGTGTATTTATAAAATGTTTGCAGAGCCAATCGCTATGCAAATATTTTACAAATATACCCCTACAATTTTAGTTTAGTAGAATCATTCCCCGTATAGCATTAGCGGTTAATCAAATTTGTTTTACTTGTTACCTTTAATGTTTCTTGTTTTTTTTAGTCATATTTAATAAACAGTTGTCACTTGTGATTCAATATAACTTGCTTTATTTGTACAAACAATGCATACACAAGACTGTATATTGTCTGAAGACTGCAATAGAGTTTTAATATAATACCTCTGTAACAAAAGGTAACTAAGTTAAACATTTATGAAAATATAAATCTCTGCTTGGGGAAACGCTCCCAACAATACAAAGTTTACATAAAAACATTCAGTATCATCTATCAATTGCAAACAAGATAGGAAAAATCATTCAAGTGACTGAATATACTATATTGGCTTGTACACAAAACACAGATGTATCACAATGGCCTTTATTCAATAACACAGTGCACAGGGCAATGCTGTACAGTGGCTCATTGCAACTAATCAGTGGCCAGTCTTAAGCAGCTAGTTATTGGCCTTATGAAGTTTGACTTGTGGTTGGTTGCTATGAGTTACTGCGTGCATTACTACTCTCTTGCAATATGTTATTTATTTAAAGGAATGTCTACTTAAAGCTGATATTTCACTTCTAGCTAGATGATGTTTGACTGAATCACCAATCAGCTGCATATGTCTTGGAGACTCCAAAAACAAGGTCATCTTGCCAAGCTTCTCAGGACTATGAGTTAATGGATTGTCGGTGGATATAGATCCTCAAGAGATAAAAGAAGCTGAAACTGGCATAACATCTCCAACATCTATTAATAAAATGAGTTATTTTGGGTAGACTGATCCTTGAAAGAGCAATTCAGTTTTGGAGCAGTGGAAAATGTCACTTGCCAGCTTCCTTTTTCTTTTTGAGACTCCAAAGGAAATATTGCTCTTACATATTGTGTGTTTTCACTCCTCCCACAAGTTACTAAAGTGAACCTTTCCTCTGTCCATACAGGGAAAATGAAAAAGTTCAGTTTGCTCTCCCTCCCACAGCAGCATATACTTACTAGGGATGAGCTTCGGGTTTGGGTCAACTATGCGTTTGACCCAAACCCAGCTTGTTAACAGTTTGCTGAACGCGTGAATTAAATGGTCAGCTCTAGCCAGTTGGTCTGCCCACCTGAATGGTTGGCGGTCTTCAGGACATTGTTTTTGATGATTGACATTTGATCTACATTGCTGGATTACATGATTGACATTGGATTTACAAGAGGGGCAATGTTTATTTGTTTTTAATTAAATTACTTTTTCATTGTTCCAGCAT
>NW_017306779.1:958785-985064 GCF_000935625.1 Nanorana parkeri | reverse complement strand
ACCACTGCCGTTTTTTTTACAGACAGAATAAAGCTAGACAGGCAATGTCATTTAGCGGCAATAGTTTTTTTCTTTCTAAATGTGACTTTTGCAGAAATATATCATACAGGTATGCAACTTCCCATGTGGGTTTAAGCCATTCCCCAAGCATATTATTTAAAGGAATTGTATATGTTTAATGTTGTCTTTAAGCCGCATTAAAAGATCTGCCCACCACTGAACGGTATTTTCATTTTTTTTTTCCATTGGAACATGTCCTCCATGGCAGTGCCCAGCAAATGATGCCCCCTTCTTAACATATGCTTGCAAACTGACCTGAAAAATTCTCCCATAGACTTTAATGGGGTTTCAGATTTTCTGCTGGGTTTGGTGAATGTCCACTGAATTGAACGTTGTTGGGTTCACTCATCAGTAGTACTCCTTCCTTGTTCCCCTGCTGCTCCATTCTGGTGTCAGGAATCATGAGAAAGGCCATATGCAACAAACCCCCTTGTCAGAACTCAGCTAGGTCTATGGCCTCCATTACCAGCCCCATAAGACTGCACTGTGTCATTCAGGAGGTGCCTAGTGTTATCATCTAGGAAAGGGGTAGTAGGTCACATGCTTATCCATACTTTGGAAGTTCAGGATATTTCACCTGCACCTAGCAGCCAAACAGAATGGCTTGGGGGCAAGGAAAAGTGAGTATATGCTGCTGGGGGGGGGGGCTTAAATGAATGTTTTATTTTGCCCTGCACTGGAAGTAAATTGAACATTTCTCCACATTTTTTTCTGCATTATGTGAAATTCAGCAGAAAGACACCACCATATGACAATGTATAACGTGAGGCACTTGGCCGCAACTGGGATCCTGGTAAAAATATCTTGTTACTGGATATGTGATCAGATTCGACTTTGAAACACCACACAATGAAATATCAGTCTTTGGTGCAGCAGACCTTTAAATAATGCCTATTATATCTTAGCTGGGCATGTCCCATCTTAGAATCTTTAAAAACAGGTACTCAATGCTTGACAAGCTTATTTAATATAATCCTTTTAAAAAGCTGGGAAAAACCATGCCATGTCATACATACACTATATTAGATTAATGCGATTCTCCATAATCAAATGTTTATTTGATAACATACTGAATTGAAACAAAACGTTAAAAAAGTTGAGAACAGTCAATAGCTGTATTTTAAACATCTCATCCAGCACATCAAATATAAGTAAGAAAGTCACTAGAAATTCAAAATATCATAGAACCTTTGGATATATCATTTGATATAACAGACTATTTTTGACATTATGTAGGCATTATGACAATCCCAGAGTATTAGGTTGGTCATTTGATCTGTATGTAACACAGAATAGAACAGAATGTTTTTAAGGCAGATGTCAAAATTAAACCATTGCAGGTCCACAAACGCAATGTTTTTGGTGATTTATTTTGACAGTTTATAATTAACTGATAAAGCTGATCTTGTATCAAGATGGTCTTTTTAAATGTTCTTTCTGACTTGCAATTACCAATATAACAAACCTAAGGATTTAAATTTGGCTTTGGAGAGCCTATATCAGAGCATATTACACACTGGTTTGGCTGTCCATATGTATTTAAATTGATTAAAATATATAAAAAGGTCATCTTTAGGAATATAAAAAAAAGTATACCGGTAATATTTCTGTTAAAGTTGTGATAGAAAATATTTTTCTTATCCTTCGAGCCAAACTCCAGACAATTTATATTTAGTTTTGGATTGAGTAGGGAACAGTTAAAACATCTGTCTGTTTTTACTGCTGTCTGTGCTCCCACTGGGAAGATTTCCCCTCACTTCCTGTCCTGGTGACAGGGAGTCAAAAAGACAGCAAGTAATAGGCAAGGTTTAGAACCTCTGTGAAGTTTTTATTGCTGTGTCTCCTTGTCCTGCTGACTACTTTATACGTATTTCTTTTCCGGGTATCCCTGGGCAATTTTCACAATGGGGACACAAGACAACAATAACAACCAGGTAGAAATTATAATATTTCCCTTCAGTATTGAAAACTGAAAATGCTTTGAGCAGGGTAGGCCTCATTTACACTGCCGCGCGTATACGCGCGTACGTGCGTATTGTACCATATGCAACCTATGCAAATAAATGGCTCCATACACACAGCCGCATATAGAGCCATATATTTGCGTAGCGTATATATGCGCAAAAACAGAATGGAACAGAGATGCGTCCGGGCAGCGTATCTCTGCGTATTTACGCGCATATACCGTGTTTACGCGCATATATGCGTCTATATGCGCGTACATGCGTACAGCACATTAAAAATTCCATTACGAGTGATGCATTCTGGGATTGCATATAGTGCACGTATATACGCAATATACAATTTTGCTTGCGTTGTGTGTGAATGAGGCCTAATAGTTGATTAGTGTTTTGTCACATTCTGATTCTTCTCCAGTCCCTGTAAATGTTATTTGGTATTTTTATTACTATTATTTGCTATTTCATTTAAAGGAGAACTATGGGGTTGAGGCTTTTCCCCATAGTTCTCCTTAGGGTAACGGGAGGACACAAACTAGCGTCCTCCCGTCACCCTAGGCTCAGTATACCGAGAGCTGTAGCTCGCTGTATACTGAGACGCCGCAGCTGAAGCGGATCCCGACAATTGTGCCGGGATCCGCCCAACTGCGTGACTGACAGCTGGCTCTGCCTATCTAGAGGCAGAGCAAGCTGTACCCGCCCCCTCCCCCGTCCGATCCGCCAGTCAGCGCTGGCGGATCGGAGCGTGGAGGGGGGAATCCAGCCCCTCCCCTGTCACGGCAGAGAGCCGTGACAGGATCGAGAGGTGAGCGAACGCCGGTATGTGTTCGCTCACCTCCCGATCTACTGAGCCGACCTGTGACAGTCTCATTGTCACAGGTCGGCTAGAACTATGAGGTGAGTGAAAAGCACTGACCTCATAGTTCTCCTTTAAACAAGACTGCTAACTCCTAACTTTGTATTTGTTATACTTGAGCACACACTTCACTCCACCCAATTCTAACACTGCAGGGGTAGCCATTAATGTACGGTGTTCATGCATGGACAGATGCATAAAGGAGAACAGTGGGTGGTGAAGTATCTGCCCATCCTTGAATGATTTGTGGGCTACTAGGACCTTCTGGGATCTTGTTTTTTTCTTGAGTTACGGGTGAATGCAAAGCGCTTTGTTTTCTTTTCTTCAGTCTCCACTAAAAAGAGAATGATCAACTACTGTCTGCAAAAATAGTTCCCTACATATTGGTATATGTATAGGAATAGGATTACTCTTAGGCTATCCTTACTTTACTAAAACTAACGTACTAATACAGTCTTCCCATATATCAGACCAATCATTTCTTTGCTAACACCAAACTTTACCTAAAACATTGATACACCATCTATTGCTAATCAAATTACACTGTATAGCCCTCTTTCTCATTTGTGGGATAAGACAACAAAGGTGAAGAAAAAGTCTCTGTTATACATCATTTCTGCTTCAAATTGCTCTGAAATTTATAATTGCTTATAATTGCTCTGAATTTATGTCTACTGGGCAGATAGTATACATAATAATTGGAAGAGTTTGAGCCCATGGAACTATTCCATAGGTCAAGCTCCATTCACATAATGGGATATCAAAGGCAGGGAAGACAGTATTAAGAAAATTCTGATGGTCGAAAAATATTGTCAATTTTTCTGTTTAACCTCTCGCTGTAGATACCAACTCCAGTGATAACCATCTAAACCTGTAAGACCAATGTTAACATAGTCATACACGTTTAATGGCTACTCATTCATTGTCAGTAGGAAAATCATAGCTTTGAACATACGTATGTATGCGATAGGCACGCATATGTAATGACAACTCTGCATTTTTACAGGGAAAAATATTAGTGCATGAAAATTAGCCCCTGCCAACAATAAAAAGTGTCATCCAATGCAAATACAAAAGTTGCAAGTATTGGGTGTTTACTGGTAAGTAATATTTATGGACATGGTTAGCTACAGTATAGGAGTCTGATGCCTAGGACATGAGTTTGCATTTACTGTGTGAGTATGCCTTTACAAGTTTTCTATTCGTAATTTTAGCTTTACAGCAGGAAAACGATAAGAACATTAGGCTTTGTAATTTGATTAGTGACTCAATCAATTTTCAGTTCCTCAAATAAATATATAATTTAACTTGACACTTTGGACAACAGAGCTTTTGCTATATATTTGCTGGATATTTTTTTTTAAGCAGTGATGCTTGAATTGTCATGGACATTTATTCAAAACATGTAATAGCTTTAAGATCAGAATGATGTGTAAACTTTTTGTAAGCATCAATGCTTTGGCGATTTTAGTTGTTTGCCGCAAAGCTCTGACCTCTACAGTCAATGGCAGAGCACATTTTCTCATAACAAAAATTATGTTTTTTGGTTGGTGTTGTCTCCGTTCCTTCACCAGAATCTGACACCGTGATGGGGCTGTCTCTGGCAAATACTTCTGTGGACTCTCTCCATAAGCAGTCAGGTGCCATTTTGTATATGAAATTATTGCACTTGGGCCTAAAAATATGTGATTTGTTATTGAAAAGCTGACGACTGTTGGAAGTTGCAATTTTTATTTTCAATGTGGCGTCGACTCTGTCCACTACTGTGTATGTGCCAATACTCCCGTCCTCAAATCCTACAACAATATTGAGATGCCGTTGTGAGAGAGCAAGGAAAGTTGGAGTTTTATATAATGAACAAGCACCAATGCTCTTTCCATCTGCAAGTCTCATCACTATTAAACTTGAAACTGAATTGTCCTCATCATCTTCGCCATTGCGGTAGCAAATGTAGACAAGATAACGCCCATCGCAGGACAAGCTCTGCTTCCATATAATGCCAGATGCATGCACCACTCTGAGCTTTCCACTGTGCAAATCTAGAACATTGAACTTTTCATCACCATGAGTGATTATTCCAAGCTTCCCATTTGGAGAGATTTCAAAGTCATTGAGCTTTTTCAAAAAGTTGCATGGAAGCTGCACCCTCCTGCAGACGGCCTCCTCAGCCAGGCTCCAGATGTTCACAGATTCAGTGGATGTCATGAACACAACAAAATCTGGACAGTCTGGGATCAATCTGAAGTTTATAATTGCTGATCCATCATCACAACAGTACTTTTTTGTTATGCTTCCTGTCCATAAACTTACCGCCAGAAGCTTGTTCTTGGTCATGCCGATCATAAACGTGTTTGCAGTAGTTATAAGTGCATTCTTAAAGGCAGCTAAGATATTACATACTTTATGGCCTGTTGCAAGCCTCCATACCCTGGATGCATTTTGCTCGCAAAGTGATACTATAAATTGATCATTATGTGTTATTAACAACTGAGATATTCGCTGACCACTAATCCGTAAAAGATTTTCACCAGTGCTGGTATGCCAAACATATTGGTTACATTTGTCATCTGAGGTGACCAGCAACTCACCAGTGGCTGTGAGCACGCAATTTTCCACATTTCCTTCATGTTTAAAGACAGATTCAATATAACCAGTATTAAAATTCCATTTATGGACATAATCAGATCCATCGAGTGAGTAGATGTAATCTCCTCTGCTGGACAACAAAACCATTTGGATAGCTCTCCCAGTCTTGTCAATATTGGACATTGCCGTTAAAATATCGATGTCCCAAATGGAAAGCACACCACTAACAGACAAGGACAGGAGTAAATTGTGATGGCTTGATTTCACTAATTTGACAATGTTCCCTGAGATTTCTTGTAAACTTGCCATGCATTGCCCAGTGTCTCTTCTCCATACAAATATAGATGAGGTATTTTCCATGGAAGCAATTATACAGTCAGAATTCCTGGAGAGGACAGCTGAAATAAATCGCTCATTGCGCTTTGCCCTAAACTTTTCAGACACTTTCCACATGCGCGTATCCAAAAGTTCAATACTTAATGCTTTGCAGATAAGAATTGCACTTTGGTCTTCAGATAACTCAGTGCAAATGACTTCACTGTCTCCCTTGCTACAATCAAATTCTTCAGTTACTTGAGGATTAGTCATTACCTCCGTGTTCCACACAGATAGGCTCCCTTCATTGTCAATCATGACTGCTTCTTGGTTTGTATCAAGAACAAGAATGTATTTCACAAACCCTCCAGAAAATTCAGATGTAACAGTTGACAGTTTCTCTCCAGTACCTAAATGAAATATTGTGGTTGTATTGAGGTATTGTCCACAAAATGCATACAGTCCATCTGAAGAACACTGAATACAGGTCACCTCATACCAGCAATGGAAATTGTACAGTGGCCAGCCGTAAAGTAAATCTATGACATTAACATCTTTGCTTGCTTCCAACCAGGCCAGTGCATGTGTATGTGATAGAGTAAACCCATTTATAAGGTTTGGGCCCCCTGCAACTCCTTTGGAACCTTTAATTTCAACTTCAGACAAAAGGCAAGAGTTAAGGTTATCATAAATTAGGAGGGTTTTCTTTGTTGTGGACACAACAAGATATTTTTCATCTACGGTAATTTTCATCCCCATTATTACAAACTGGGTAGTTGTGATTTGCCGTAAGAGTTGCCTTGACTCAACATCCCAGGTACTGATAGTGCCATTCTCAAGGGCAGAGATTATAATATTCGGACTGTATGTTGGAAGGACCTCAGTGATGTGCAGTGAGCTAGCTGATAATGAAATTCTTTCAGGGGTGTAAGTAACATCCATGGAAGAATGGAGTGGAACAATTGAACAGTATTTAGGTCCATCTTTGTCACATTCTAAAAGAAGGTTTCGAAATTTAGGCAAAGAACTCACAACTGGAAGAAGTATCTGCTGTAACTCAGCTGAAAGGGACCCTGGATTTTTTAAAATTTTGTTTTTAATGCTTTGAAGGGTACCGGCAAGAAATTTCAGCTCTTTTTCTTGTGAATAGTTGTATGCTATTTCTATGTCACCTAGTGCCTTTTCAAACTGACCGATTTTGATCATTGTGTACAGCCAACTAAAGTTCATTGTAATCCCAGACATCATTTCATCTGTCATACCACATCTTGTCAAATGATGCAACAGTTCTGTCATTTTCCTGTGATTCACAAAAAATATATCAGGCTGTAGAGGATTGCACTGAAATGCCCAGGGCTGTTCTGGAGCCTGTCTGTCAAATTCATTTTCATCAGGATAATGTTTTCCATCATTGTGTATGCTACTATGTTCATTTTGAATACTGTTTTCAAAATATCGATTCTCAGTGTAGAAATCTTTTTTCCTTCCTCCCGACCATACACCTAAGAAGTACTCTGCCACATTGGCATGCATCTCTTGCAAATCATCATCATTACTGAGATACAATTTCTGGGCAATAAGATGAAGGTGTCTGTTTGACCAAACCAAAAGTGTGACATTCCTTACATGTCTCTCTACTAAATATCCATTAAGATCCTCTCTAATTTGTGCAATAATTCTATAGGGTACCCTTAGTGGATTCAAAGGTTTTCCACTGGCTACTAACTCAGTAATTACACTGTTATCAAGAGCTAAAATGTCATCTAGCTCCACCTCACTGAGACCTGTTTTGGCCATTGTAATGTACCCTAGTGCTCTTGACACCAACCGTAGCCCACACTTGCTTTCCAGTGAACAGAATAACTGTTCTATGTTCTCATGTACGGTCACACAAAGAGTTGAGTCATCAACATCTTTATGAGATCTCCAGTTTCGGACCTCTCTGAAAGTCAAGTTGACAAACATCGGCAAGGTACATTTGGAGAAAGCTTCATTGACGTAAATTTGCTGACCCGATGTTACCTTCCTTTTAATCCTCAGCAGCTGGTGTTTAAGTATTTGGCTGCACATTTTCCGATCTCGTGGAATAAGTTCTACATAATTGTCTTCGTTGTGTATAAGGCACCTTAGTTTTTGGAGCATTCCATGCTTGTTTGGCAGTGTTGATATGATTATACGAACTGTGCGAGGAAGGTGAATGGGCAGCCACCAAAGTTTTCTTGCTTCTTCACTGTCTGAAAGTTGTTCGAGACTGTCCAACACAAGAAGAAGGGGTCTATGAAATGATGACTCATTTAGCAAGTTTAAAAATAGTTCCTGAAGGTCCAGGATCTTTTTTGGAATGCTCTGCAGTAAACACCGGTAATTTACTGCTAGTTGTTCACAAAGGCTTTGCAGTAAACAGTTTAATTGACAGCTCATTTCAGTGGATCCCAGGAACCTTACAATAACCACTGGATCCGAATCTGTTCCAATTTCATCTTGAAGCCATGAAAAGGCCTGCAAAACAAACAGAAGTCAGAGTCACAAAGTTTTACTTTTATGTATGAAATGTGAGGTCTCTGGACTTTGAATAAAGTTTGTAGGACTGAATAGTTATTTCATTATTTACATACACCTTATAATACCAGTTTACATCAGTGTATCCTCATCATAAGAAATATGCATTAATACTTTGTATGGCTTTTTATTTACAGTGTTTATTTTACGCATTTCTAGTACAGAAAACACCAAAACAAACAAACATGGTATGACATATATAAGAGAGGCATCAGGTATCATAGACTGTAATAAACAACATTTTGCTCAACCACTTATATGTATGAAATAGCAGAGGTAGAAAAGAAAAAAAGAAAACTTAAAATTATATGACAATGACTGTTGCCAATTATTCAAAGAATTAGCTTTGCAATCAGAATACAGTAAGTTATAATGGCAAGTAAAGTGAACTGGTAAAGGGGTCCTTGTGATTCCATACTAGTTCATTATTATGCTCCAAAATTCTGTAGGATTCTGTTGCCCTACTCCCATTACTCTTCCTTCCTGAGTAAATAATGTAACTCTCAAATACATGTACGTATTCAACTCAACATGTGCCACCTGTCGGCTTAAAATAATAGCTCACAATATTCATTCTGAATTTTTAGAGGAACAAAGGCAGAACAGACACATTTTTCTAAATTGGCAGATTTTGTGTGTATCTGGACATCATTAATATTCCCACCCCTATAAATTTGTAATGTTCTAACCTTTCCTGGTGTATGAGGTAGCGCCTCTCTAATAGCTTTGTTAACATATAACTGAAGCCAAAACTTTTCACACTTTTTCTTTGTCCTGGTGAATGTTGTCATGAAAATGAAAGTAAAAGAAACTCACAAATATTGGGTTGTCATCAGAATAAGAATAGATGGGAAATCTTCCAATAGGGCACCAGTTCTGGTGTGCCTGGTGATCCCTCTTTGGGGGGATTTCTTCTCACTTCCTGTTCTGGCTTTCAAACAGGAATTGAAGGTGAATAAAATCAAGTACCCATGCATGCAGACGGCTTCTACAAACATCACTCTTAGGAGCTCAGTGAATTCAAGTGTGGTACCGTGATAGGTTGCCACTTGTGCAATAAGTCCATCCGTGAGATTTCTTTGCTACTAAATATTCCACGGTCAACTGTTAGTGGTATTATAACAAAGTGGAAGCAACTGGGAACAACAGCAACTCAGCCACAAAGTGGTAGGCCATGTAAAATGACAGAGCGGGGTCAGCGCATGCTGAAGCGCAGAGTGCACAGAAGTCGCCAACTGTCTGCAGAGTCAATAGCTACATACGTCCAAACTTTGTGTGGCCTTCAGATGGGCACAACATCAGTGCATAGAGAGCTTCATAGAATGGGTTTCCATGGCCGAGCAGCTGCATCCAAGCCTTACATCACCAAGTGCAATGCAAAGCGTCAGATGCAGTGGTGTAAAGCACGCTGCCACTGGACTCTAGACAAGTGGAGACGTGCTCTCTGGAGTGACGAATCACGCTTCTTTGTCTGGCAATCCGATGGACGTGTCTGTGTTTGGCGGTTGCCAGGAGAACGGTACTTGCCTGACTGCATTGTGCCAAGTGTAAAGTTTGGTGGAGGGGGATTATGGTGTAGGGTTGTTCATCAGTGTTTGGGCCTGGCCCTTTAGTTCCAGTGAAGGGAACTCTTAAGGCATCAGCATACCAAGACATTTTGGACAATTTCATGCTCCCAACTTTGTGGGAACAGTTTGGGGATGGCCCCTTCCGGTTCCAACATGACTGCGCACCAGTGCACAAAACAAAGTCCATAAAGACATGGATGAGCGAGTTTGGGGTGGAGGAACTTGACTGGCCTGCACCTGATAGAACACCTTTTGGATGAATTAGGGCGGAGACTGCGAGCCAGGCCTTCTCGTCCAACATCAGTACCTCACGTTACAAATGCGCTTCTGGAAGAATGGTCAAACATTCCCATAGACACACTCCTAAACCTTGTGGACAGACTTCCCAGAAAAGTTGTAGTTCTTATAGCTGCAAAGGGTGGGCCAACTCAATACTGGACTAAGACTGGGATGCCTTTAAAGTTCTTGTGCGTGTAAAGGCAGGCCTCCCAATACTTTTGGCAATATAGTGTAGCTCTCACCAGAACTGCATTTAAAAAAACATTCCCATCACAATTTGTCTCCGTGATACTGGTCTAATGGACTAATGGAGAGGGTGAATCTACATAGTGGGGACAGCAAGAAATAAAAAGGCTTCTAAACTTCCCTACTCTATCCAAATTGAAAATAAAGTGTTGGCTATTAATACACTTAAGTATGTAAGTGTATGTAAAGACATTTTATTTTTTATTTTTTGGATAGATCAATAAGGGTTACCTTTACCGAGGATACCCTGTAATGTTTTCATTACTATCTGTGTCTCCGTTGGGGAGATTCACCCCTCTATTTGCCCTTGTGGCCACTGTCACTGAGACACAGTGATGGGCAATCCAAAAATTAGAGAGTTGTTACCAGAGCAATACGTGAGGAAAAATCCAACAATGGGTACAAATGTTCCTATGACAACTCTCTAAGATGCCATATCCCCTCATGTCCTGTTGCGTATCTAGAACAGGACGTGAAGAGAAATCTCCTGAGTTTTTACCCATCTTTGCTCTATCCAAAACAAAAATAAACATCTTTACATACTCTTTAACACTATCAGTCAGCGTTAAGGGATGTATCTGATAGAATAAAATGCATGGATTACTACTGTGTTTATATAAATAAATATATAAATACCTTTTTTGCTACTTCTGCTAATAGTAGTGTTTTTCCAGTGCAGGGTCCGCCATATACAATAAGAGGATTGGTATGTCCTGCTTTGGAAGGCTGTATGTATTTATGAACCAGGCTTAGTGCTTCACATCTGTATTCATAGAAGGTAGAGTATGTCCGGCACAGGGACAAGTGCTGTAGGATTTCATCATACAGAGAATCAGTCTCAGTATCAAGGTTCTGCTGCACTGTCGCCTGGACGATATCGATCATATCTTCATAGAACTGTTTGCAGAGCCCTTCTACATAATGATTCTCCACTTCTTGTGAATAGCCGAGCTTCATATCACAATGTGTTACAGAGGTGTAAACTCGAAGATTGGATGATGCCACAATAGTCGGAATAAATTCATCCCTGAGTTTTATAATTTTCTCCAGTGCTTCTTGGTCTCGCATCATCTTGTCAACCTTAATGACATCAGTATATTTGGACATCTCTGGGATTTTTAAGTGTTTTTCAATATTGGAGATTTTCCGAATATAGCAAACACACTTCTTTAAAAATGCTGCTGTTTGCTTTCCTAGAGCAAAATCAAACTCGTCCTCTAAGGCTAAGCAAAAGAGAAGATTGTTTTTTAGTATTTGTAGAAGTACAGTACAGTTATACAATAAATGTAACATTGTTTTCAAATTGTTTTCTATTGTGGCTTTATAAATATTCCTAAACTGTCTCTGCATCATGCTGTGGCAGTAACCAGCACTCTTGTATTGCTATGCTTGGCTCCTCAGCTCAATTCTCTCCAAGGATATCACATGTACAAGCAGGACCGTATTTACTCTCCCTGCTGTCCCAAGGCCAGGTTTTTACTATTACTTATGATCCATGCGGCATCCTGTATTTTTTAAAATGAGGTGGAACTGTGTATAACTTCGCCCACACAGCCATGTCATCATTGTGAATGGGAAGCCTAAAAATTCCATCTGCCTCATAGTAGAGGGACTCACAGATTGCGCATTTGCAGTCCATTTATAGTTTGATTTCTTTGATTTCTCCTGATCTCTGTGTTCGGTCTGGGGGTGCCCCGTTTTGGTCTCCTCTGGTCCCTCTCTGTCCGCGCCCATGGTGAAATGGTGGATAGCAGTGATACTGCCATTTTAAAGACTATTGTAAGTCTATTGAACTAGAGGAATTACACTAATCAATAAATGTGTTTACATGGATTAGAATTCAATTAATGCTCTCGAATATTTAAACTTCTTATAGAAAGATAGTAACCTATTCCTGAAGAAGCGGATCTCTGTGAAATGCGTAGAAATTATTGTCCTCCCACTGGACTACAACACAACAAGGAAGCTAATATACAGCAAACTGTAAAAAGTACTGTAATGTTTAGACAATTGGGGGAGGATGCAGCTACATCCTTTGTTCTCTTTTAGATATTTTTTTAAAAATGCATATATCTTTTTACATATGTTCAAATAAAAATGTGTTATATTTTACAAAAAACACTTTTTGTGATCATTGGAGTACCTTAAAAGTCCGAACTTTCTCTTTTTTATTTAATTTTCAGTCCATTGCTTACATCTTAGTGACAGCGGCTCCGTCCCGCCGCCGGTTCCTTCACGTCTTCTCGGATCCCCGCTGGGGAGAGCAGCGGGGATCCAGAGAAGCGGCGGGAGGAGAGGACATGGCGATCTACCAGTGATCGCTACCTTGTGGGCACCCCTGATCTAGCTCCATAACAGAGGATTTATATGTACCTGTACGTACCGGTGGATGAGGGTAAACAATGCAGGAGCCTATGCATTGCACCCACAGTGGGTGCATTTATTACATTTTTTTCAAAAGTTGGACTATGCCTTTATAATTGAATCCTAGGAAAACAGCTCAATACACAGATGTAGTAGATACTGTATATAAGAGCTGTTATATCTGCCAAAAGGATTTGCATCTATACACCTAGTTTAGAGATTTGCCGCAACACACCGCCTCGGGGACAACCACCAACTGACCGCAGACACTCCAAATATCCAATAGTGTTCACCATCTTACACCATGAATAGAGGACCCATACCAAGAGAGGTCCCCAAACCTTAACCACCATCACCTATTCTTTGATTGCCTCCAAAGACACCAACCGCATAACTACCCGTAGCCTAACCACAAAAATTGGGTGGGCAGCCATCAGAAATTTTGGGGCCCCTTACACGGCTTTAGGCCAGGCCCCCCGCACCGCCGCCCCCGCACGGCCGCCACACTGAGCCAGTCACACTGTTATTATACATTTATATAGCTCTGACATATACCACAGTGCTGTAAAGAGAACACTGAGCCAGTTACATCAGTCTCTGTACAGAGTAGCTTACACTCTAATGCAGAATGGCACCAGCTGTAGGGAGGGCTACAAATCTCAACAATACATTTAAAGAGCAATGCAGAACAGTATATGAATTTGGCTCAGGGCCTAGCAACCCGATGGACTCAGGGATTAGCGACCCGGAGGACGCAGGGATTAGCGACCCGCTGGACGCAGGGCTTAGCGATTCCGCTGGACGCAGGGCTTAGCGATTCCGCCGGACGCAGGGCTTAGCGACCTGCTGGACGCAGGGCTTAGCGACTCGCTGGATGCAGGGCTTAGTGACCCGCTGGACTCAGGGCTTAGTGACGCGCTGGACGCAGGGCCTAGTGACGCGCTGGACACAGGACCCACCTGAGAGTGACCCTGTAGAGCCCACCATAGATGCTGCACAGCCCATCTGAGACTGTCTATGGTGGGCTCTGAAGGGGTCTCAGGTGGGCTGGTCAGGGCTGCATCTCCCACCCACTCACCCAACTTCTCTTACCTGCACACCATGCCTCCTCTGCCGCCGGACTGACCGGAAGTGATGTCACGTCACTGACGTGACGTCACTTCCGGCCAGTCCGACATCAGATGAGCAGCATCCCTCATGGGGCCCCAGCTTGTCTCGAAGCGGCTGGAGCGGCAATGCTGGGGCCCTGCGCTGCTAGGGCCAGGCCTCCGCTGCCGATACGGGGGCCCGGCCGCTTCCTCGCCCTGCACCATCGTCCGATACTCATGTAAGGGTCCCGAGCGGGCCCCCCAGGCTGCCCGGGCCCCTTACATGAGTATCTGCCGTACCCCACTGATGGCGGCCCTGGGTGGGAGGGAAGTTCACTCCTCGTTAGACAATCTCCAACTGCTGAAGAGAAGACCCTCCTACTCAGACCACCGTTCAAGCTCTACCTAACCTTTTGACCTGTCCAATCAGGTAAGTGACCTTGTCCTAAGCCTCGTTAACCCTTTTGTAGCTTGTCTCCCCTATACTCCTATCATGTATGCCCTCCGCTTTTTTTTTCCGCTTCAGGCCTTCCTTACTCGTTGCAATGCAGCACTAATGGTTGGCTCCTTGTGCTGCTTCTTTCTCTTTGAGCTCTGCTGTGCAGACTCTGCCTTTTATATCTGCCTGAAGTTCAGCTTGAAAAACACATGCTGGCACAACTTTAAAACAACCCCCCTGTTAGCTCTAGGTAGCAGGGAGTGATGTGAATAATGCTATGTACTATGTAAAGAGATGTGTAACATATGTGTGCTGTACAAATAAGGGAATAAAAAAAAAAACATCTCAGGACAAATTCAAACTTTGGAATAGCCATGCTTATACTACCTTCCCTACTGAACATGCCACTAACTTGAAGCAAGCATACAACTAGTGAAATGTTGGGACTTTATTTATGTCAGCTAAAATATTTAGCTTTTTCAAACAGCTTAATCAATTAATCAAAGTGTTACATACTCCCCCTACCTCCTCTTCTCTAACTCGTGGGGCTGAGCACTTTCAGCAAATAGACTGTGAACCCTGGGCAGAGCATTTGTGTTTTCCTGCTGACTCCCTCAACCACAAACTTAAAGTTCTGTAATTCCAGGAACCAGCAGGTGAATCTTACATTCCTCACTGTATTGTGGTATATCCAATTGAGAGGGGTGTGGTCTGTAATAACCCAAATTGCTATTCCAACAAATAATAGTTTAGGCTTTCAAAAAACCATTTTGTGGCTAGCCACTATCTTTTCACAATTCCATATTTACATTTCCCGGGGGTCATATTTATGCTAAGGAAAGCCACAGGGCATTTACCACCTTGGACAAAACGGCTCCTAAGCCCACTTCTGATGAATCAGTTTGCGACACAAATTACTGATTTAAATTGGGGTTATCAGTACTGGGCATCTACATAGGTCTGTTTTAGGCCCTCTGGTGTCTCTTGGTATAGGGGACATCAGCATTTTCTTGTGGTGTTAGATTATGCCACCCAGTATCCAGAGGCAATCCCTTTAAGAAATCCTTATGCAAAAAGGATTGCCAAAAGGAACTTTTTGTAATGTTCACCCGTGATAGTATTCCAATGGAAATCCTGACAGGCCAGGGCACACCCTTTAGGTCATGAGTTACAAAAAGCAGAGGGTACCCACATGTTCTATGGCAGTGATGGCTAATGTTTTTCAGCCCGAGTGCCCAAACTGCGACACAAAATCAATTTATTTATCTCAAAGTGCCAACACTTAAAATAAGTTTGGTGTTCTGTTTTAGTTTGGGCACTGGGGTTTAAAAAATGTTCAGCATCACTGCCTTTTTAAAATGTAAAATTTAATTTTGTCTTTATTTCTTATTTTTGCATCACATTTTATTTTTTATTTATCTTATTATATTTCTACTTTTTATCACTTTATTTTTAAATTTTTTATTTTGTTATTTCTTATTATTTTTTACTTATTTTTTTCTTATATTTTTTTATCTTTTACTTTTGATATTTTTTATTTACATTTAATTTTTTTTATTTTTTTTCACTTAAGCCCCTATGTGATAGCATTTCACGCATATTACAAGCCATCTCGGTGGCATTGCCGGGATCACTTGTACTAAACAAGCGATGGCTTCCCTGCTCTACATTTAACCTTGTTTCCCTGAAGCAAGGCTAAGTGAAGAAAAAACTACCCGCCCGACACCCAGAACTGCACTTCCCGGGTGTCGGGCGATAGCATTTTTACTCCCCTGCCTAGGCTCGCATGCCACCAGAGGGGCCTCTTCATTCCCTCTGTGGCATGGGTGTGATAGCTTCGTCACCACTGTTCGATGGTAATAAAAGTGTACTTCCAGAACAGACATTGTACCAAATGGCTCCTAAAATAATTATTTGACAAACAGGGCAGGAGTCGCAATGCATTTAACATCCTTTTGTACCCCTACCCAGTAAAAAACGTTGTTTTTATCATATCCCAAATATCCCCTCAACACATTAGGATGAACCAGATCAAGCACAGTGCATCTGTAGAGCTATAAAATGACAAGTTGGTTGGCTCTTCCTCCCCATATCTCATTCACCCGATACAACAGGTCATTCTCCAGCCCCTCCTTCGTGAGGCACCCTATTAATAAATTGTACCTGCTCCCTAGCATGGTGCAAAATGATATGTCACATTGTCACATTTAGAGGGTTATTCACAAAAGGGTGAAGAGTTTGGAGAAGGCAGGAGAAGTGAACTATCTAGGACAAAATATCTGATCTGGATGTCACAGTTCAGCTGCAGACTTGCAGCTGAGCTGTTACTTGTAGTTCTACAAGGATATACATACCTCTTACCCCTAGTTCTGCAGGCATGTAGGGCTATGCTGGTGCTTGTAGTGCTCCAGACATGCTCTCTAAACCTGACTCACACTTGCACCTGTCTGCAAGCTTTAGGCGTCGGCCGACCTCTCCTGCTGTTTCTTATGCAGCTTCTCGGCCAATCAGTGCAGCCTGCTTGTAGCCAATCCTGTGGATCCTCTCTCTTCCTGTCTCTATTTAAACACAGGGCAGCGAACGGCACGCGGCCCGAGCAACGCTTTCCTAAGCTAGTTGCCGAGTCCCCCCATATGTGATTTACCCTGAATTCCTGGAAGTTTTCCCGTTTACCGAAACTTTGGCTTGTCCTTGGAAATCCCTGTTTACAGTCTGCACTGGGCTTCGCTTTTGTCCTTGGAAATCCCTGTCTTCTGACTGCCCTGTGCTTCACCTCGTCCCTGGAAGTCTTTAGCCTGTCCATAACCTTTGATTTGTACCCTGTACCTGTTAGGTGATTTGGGTGAACCTGGGGATTGTGACCTGGGGTCAGCACGCAGCCAAGCACATCTCCACCATGAGGAGCTCTGGCGAATACCGGCTGGCTCTTAGATTCCACATCCTGGGGGACCCCATGACACCTACTCAGCATCCCATGCCACCTAATCAGCATTGCAGCACCCTGCCTTGAATTTGAACTTCCACTGCCTCATTCACATACCTGCTCTGTTCCCTGTTTTTACTCCAGCTCTGGGAGTTGTCAGCCTACACTGCTTGGACCCTTTTCTCTAAGTGTCCCTGCCAGTGTAATGGAAAGGGTCCACATACCTGACTCCAGTTTATACCTGTGAGTCCCAATCCATGACACTGGAAAGTGAGCTGAATTGGAGAATTTTTCCAAATCAGCTATTTTATCCTAGATTGTTCTCTTCTCCTGCCTTCTCCAAACTCTTCACCCTTTTGTGAATAACCCTGATACTTTACAAATTTGTATAGAGATTGTAGTCCATCACGGGAGTGAGCATGAAGTGGTGTCTACTGTAATTTACAACACACACAGGGACCATGGGGAATGAAAGTAGCCACCCTCCAGAAGTAAGGACAGTGTCAGCACCAATTCTGAGATGATTTGAGGATCTACAGCTATATGACACATTTTTGTTAATAGTTAGTCACTTTAAAGCTAAACTCCAGACAAACAGATAAACACACAGATGAAATACATGTTTTGGAGCTTATTTACCTACCTATTTCTGCCCAGCTCGGTTTTTGTTAATAGTTAAGGTACTTGAATGCATTTTTCAGATTTAATTCCTGAGTTCGTGTCACTTTAAAGCAGGCCATATACTAAAGGTATTCTTCGTGAAGCTGAATGTAATGGGCAGGTACAAAAAATATATAAAGACTCTGGAGCGGAAACTCTTCAAAGCCTGAAGGCATTTTGAATATAAAGTGCTTTGATGCAGCTCTTCTTAAACATGTGTCCAATATATGAACAGATATGTAAACTCTCTAGTTACCAGAATAAAAAGACATAAAATGAGTAGTTACCAGATGATAAGTATCTCTTTGTTTGGCTTGATTTTAGCTTTCCATTCTCATGAAGCAGTTTCACTGCAGTTTTGAAGATGTTTTTGATCTCTTCTACAACTGCTCGCCATTTCTTCTCATAGGCAGAACTTATCGAAGAGTCTCCCTAAAATGAAGAAGGTTAAAGTATTTTGGCTTGGTAATAGCATTTAAGAACAATGACATTGATTTAAAATAACAGAATGAAATCATTGCAATGTACATCACAAAAAAAATAATGGAATCACTTCTTCACTTTCTCAAGATTCATAAGTTACATACAAGTTTTTGTATCTGGGTGTAAGACACAAATAATGATATCTGACCTAAGAGTTACTATACGTCTTAAGTGGCTACGTCTTAAAATGAACAGTAAGAAAAGGTATGTTAATCGACAGTTTAGCATTATACAGCCTGGCCTAAAAAAAATCACACAGATTACAGCACGCATTCACTGTGGCATCATGTCAATAATTCTCCTTTTTTACTACTTTCAGTGTTATTTTTATCTATGATTAAATTATCAACGTTTAGTTTAAGTAATTTTATTTTTATACCCTCCCCCCCACTTTCTAGTTTAAAAGCTCCTCCAGTCTTTCTACCATTTTCTACCACATCCCAAAGATTCTCAATGGGGTTAAAGTGTGGATTTTCTAGTGGCCAATCCATATGTAAAACATTTGTCTCATTGTCAGGAAGCCAGGCTTGGCCTGTGCGCCATAATCCTACACGAGCACCTGCGTATATGTGCGTGCATGGGCATAGTTTAGCTCATAAAATTGTGCACTGCTGGTTGCCTCTGCACAGACGTGTGCACGTCTGTGTTGTGGATATTGGCGCAAAATGGACAAATTTAATGTTGTGATTTTCGAGCCTCCAACCCTGACTGGTCTTCAGCTGTTCCCAGCGCCAGTATCCTGTACCCTGCATCTGGATTTCCTGTTCTTGACCCAGCTTGGCTGACCATTCTCTGCTCTTCTGGATTCCCTTGACTGTGGCTAGTTTCTGACCATGCTCCTGTTTGCTGCTCTGTATTTTGCTGCCCGCAAGTTGCTGGCCAGGCCCGTCCCCGACTACGTGTCTGCTGTTTTGGTACCTTGCTGTTTGACCGTTGCTGACCTGGCTTAACTTCACTACCAACCGGAAACTCGTGCCTCTCCTGTCCTTGTGCACCTGTTCCACTTCATGGGTTTCTTGGACTTTAGCTGCAAGAGAGGCCTCCTTCTTCAACTCAGACTCACCTAAGGTATGTGGTTCGGACTTGTGGCAGACGGACTTGTACTTCTCATTGGAGTACAAGTGCAGTGATGTCACCACACTTGTAGTCTATTGGCACTTCACCCTATCCCTGTTACTTAATGTCCGTACCTAAGTAAAATGTTGATACTTCAAGTTAGAATCTCATGTAAAGTTCAGTTTACGTTAAAATGTATATGAAGACATTTTTTTGTTAGTTTTTGAGGGTGTAGGGAAGGGTTAGACTCTTTATTAAGTTTATATTGCTGTCTGTGTCCCCTTTTGGGGAGATTCACTATATTTATTCTGGAGACCATTGTCACCGAGACAGAATGTGAGGGGAAATGCAAAATGTTTAATTGGTCACCAAAGAAGAGGTGAGGGAAAATTCTCCAATTCATAAACATCTGTTCCTGTAACAATTCTGTTCACTTTGGAGGAAGCTCCTCCCAATTCCTGTTGCATCTCTAGGACAGGAAGTGATAGAAAGTCCATTACTTTCTATAAAGTGATCAGAGAAACAGCATAATGATCAGCGTATCTCTCTGTCATCCTGCACTTTACTAATATTAGCATGCTCCTTGATTGGGGGACTGAAAGAGACTGATACCAAATCAAATTGGCATTTGCAATTATATAAAAAAGCAGATTTAACGATGTATTGAAGAGGTGCATTCATTTGTGTCATTTATACTTTCTGGAGTTTAGCTTTAATTCCACCAGTTCACAGCAGACAATTGATTGGTTGGCTCATCTTTAATTAGTGGCATGGTCAAAAATGGCAAAAAGAGGAAAGAGAAGTCCATGATGCAAAAACTGCTCATCATCAGAACACGAGTAACATTGCCATGACAGCATCAGAAGAAGATGAGCACATGCCCTAATATGAAAAACAAGGCTCATTGCTAGCCGATTGCGTGTGCACACATGTTTGTGAAGGAAAGCTAATTTGTGCGAGCATGCTAATTCAGGTGAGCATGCGTAGGGATGTATGTGCGTACAGGTGCATGATCACGTATGCCTGATTATAATTTTGGCACCAAGTGGTCCATTTAAGGAATAGTGCTGAGTGAGGAAGTTGCGGAATGGTCTTCAACTGTTATCCTGCGACTTGAATCCTGAATCAGTTCCTGATCTGCTTAACAGCCTGCCCTTGAAATTGTCTCTGCTTTGCCTCCCTGATATTGACCTTGGCTAGATCCTGACTACAGCTCATCTTTGCTGACCTTCTGGTGTGACCACAGTTGCTGAGTGTTCCACTTTCTTTGCCATCTGCATGTCGGTGTGCCTCTTCACTGGTAAACTTCCTGTTGGTCTCCACAAACCTCTGATGATCAAGCTTGCTGCCAGAAGTGAGCTTTCATGGACTGGACTCCTGGAACCCATGCCACTCTGGGCCCTCCTACACCCTGTGCTCTACTCCAGGGGTGCCTGGACCAGAGGTGTAAAGGAAGCCCTTTTGTCATCTTGGCCTCCAACCAGGTATGTGATAAATATAATATCTGTCTGCTGTGTGCCTTTGGCCACTTTTATTACATCTGAAATATATTTTGCTGTTAGAACTGCATCAGTGTTCAAGGAAAAGTTTCAGCAAGGTGATAAAATGAAATGTTTGTCTTCTTACTTGCCTATGCAAAGCATTTCATTATAATGTATAGTGCCACATAACAACATTTTCTGAGAGCTCATTAAAGTGCTAGTTACGTATTAAACAGGTAGACTCCGCATCCTGGCCCGCAAGGTAACATAGCAGAGTTTTCAGTTACATATTAGCACCAAAAAAATAGGAACACAATCAAAATAATAAAACAAAGCAAAGCAGAGAAAAACATTTAGTTAAAGCTATCTTTTTTTCTTTTAAAATAGCTATAAATAAGGACCTAGGATCAGATAAATGTGTTCCTGTTAAATGCATGCATAGCAAGTAATGTGTAAGTTTATTACTTACAGGTATTTTTTATCCGCTTTCAGGGCCCATTCACACCAGCAGCTGTGCAACATCGCATGGCTGCTGTACGTGTGCCCAGCATAGGGCTGAAGCATTTGTTCGTGACACGTCACACTGTTTCCTTTTGGTTAGAACTTTATTGAAACGTCACAAGTTCTTGGGGACAGTGCGGTGTGATGCGGTTGTACTATGTCGCACTGCGCTACATCCCCCCTGCTCTGGGCAACCAGTGATGTCAGTGAGTTGGATGGGATGCCGGCCAGAGCTGGGTGGTGCACCACTAGGATGCTGGCCAGAGTGTGGTTAGTGACCACAAAGAGCCAATTTACCCAACAATGTGACCACCACCACCCCAAAACACACATTCCTCCCCACCTCAGGCCGAGATTATGCTAGGGACACCCCTGTCATTATCTACTGTTTCAAACAATCAAACAGCACTCTGCGCAAGAGAATTCGCCGGGTAAAGTCTGTGCAGAAACTGACACATCTGCGAGTGTTGATCTCCTGTGCTAACTGCTGCACTTAGGGGTTCCTCCCGCCAATCTCTACAGGACGCTGAGGGATATTCCACCAGCCGGAGCAGAGGATGGAGAGATGAGCATTGACTGCTGGGGGTGCGGGTATCAGGTAAGTAAAAGTGCTTTACTTCGGTCCCCTAGGGGTATACCAGCACTTAAACCTTGCCTCACTGCAAGGGTAGTTTTTTGGTTAGCCCAGAGATGGGCTTTAATATTTTGTGTGTTTACATATCGGACACTCTAGACTAAAATTCGTCTAACTAGAGTCCACCTACAACGTTCTTTAGAAAATTTGATGTGAGCAGATAAATATTACAGCCTTAATAAAGAGTTTTCACTCAAGTACCTTCAGTTTTGATCAACTGCTGACACATTTACATATATTTTGTGTTCTTAGAAGTTCTGTTTTGCATTTTAAGCCTACTGGTCTATAATTTGTAGCCATAATCCAAAAACTCTTATTAGGTGATACAGTGGGTGCTTATTAATGGCTAAGCCTGCTTTGTGATATACTCATTGTTCTAAGACAATCAGCAGAACTAATTTTGTTTTGTTCCGCTAATGCGTATCGATCGTGATTTAATAATGAAAATGTAAATACTGAAATGTTATGAGGTTAGGAGGCAGAATGAAGGAGTAGAATACAATTGGCCCGATATGTAGCCGTGCTGTGTGTCTGGTATGTTTGCTGAAGTACAAAGCCACTGAATGAAAATGCAGGATTTGTATTATGAGCTCTGGAAGAAAGATGAGTGAAAGGGCTTGGCTGGGAGCTTAATGCTGGATAACACACACATCATGAGCTGTTCCTACCATGAGGCTGGGTCAAAGTTTTGACTTAAAGGCCTTATAATAGGAGCGTCATGGGAAAACGTTCTCTTCTTAGCCTGCTGGTTCTCTACCTGCTACCTACTGCTATAGACATTGGGGAAACAGCCCAGGAATGCTACAATTGTTTGAGGCCTAGTGGCAGATAAGTTGTTCAGTGATGCTCTGCACATATGCATCTGCTTACATAGGGTACACAAGGTGCTGAGGCAGCCCATTAAGTGAAGAGGCCAAAGCATGACTGCCATTCCCATCCCATCATTAATAACATTATGTACATAATAAAGCAGCATTTCTATTTATTCTTTAGGCTTACAGAAAAAGAAGAAACAATATCAACATGTATTTACAGAAGCCTTAGAACTGAGCAGGACCTTCAAGGACCACATTGGACAAGATTGATATTGTAAACAGAGCAGAAAAAGGATAAGCTTTTACATACAGTATTTACTGTACAACCTGTTCTGTTTCATGCCACCTCCTCACCCTAGGGGCAAGTCTACAATTGTAAACAAAATATGTACATAAACACATCATGTTATTTGCTGCACAACTCTCATATGACAGTTTTCCTAATGGGCCTAATGGATATTTCAGCAGCCTGCACAAGTGATATGACACAATGGGATACCATTGGCCTATGAACAAATACTGTTTAGGGATTTAGTCGTCTACCCTTTCAAATTGGCCAAGTAGGTATAATAGACAGCATAATGTTTTCAGTACAGTATGAAACAGGAACACTTTGTTGTTACGCAACAGGCCATACTGTCATGTTGGTTTGTACTGTGCCTTATTTAATTTCTATGAAGTATGAAATTGTGTTTTTAAGAAAGACTAGAAAAAACAATTTTTTTAGTAGCATTTTATCTGTTTAATTATTTGCTTCTGGATCCACTGCTTTCCAGAAAAGAAGTGAGTTTCTGCAAATAGCTAAAAGGTACTCTACAGAAAAAAACTCTAATATAAAGTGACACTAATCAGGAGTTAAATCTTAAAAATGCCTTCAAGTACCTTAATTATTAACAGAAATATATCTTATTTGTGTATCACTCAGCTGTAGATCCTCTAACCATCTCTGAATTGGTGCTGACACTGCCCTTGCTTCTGGAGGGTGGCTAATTTTGTTCCCCATGGTCCCTGTGTGTGTTGTATCGTAGCCACCGCTCCAAGCTTAATCCTGTGATGGACTATAATCTCACGTTTCATTTACCAATTTGTAATGTGATTGTAGATTGTAGTCTACATGGAGTGTCAGCACCAATTCAGAGATGATTGGAGGATCTACAGCTGAGTGATACACAAATAAAATACATGTTTGTTAATAGTTAAGGTACTTGTATGTATTTTTAGGATTCAACTCCTAAGTTAAATATATGAGGCCCATACCTCAAGAAATCATTTAGTGTTTTTTTATTATAGATGTTTAATTCCTCCTTTTCTAGTGGCTCGCAGCACCACTCTCCCCCCGCATGGGTGCCTCCATCGGCTAAGCTGAGCTATGGAGGCACCCGTGCGTGCTCATGCCCAGCCGTGCTCGCAAGTGGCTGTATGCGTCCATAGACACACACAGCACAGCGACAGGCCACGTTCCACCTCTCCCCCCAACAGGTTGATTGACAGCAAAAGGAGCCTATGACTACTCTGCCCCCAATCTCCTCCTCTGGGCATTTTTTACTTAAATACAGAGAATGTATTAAGATAAAAAACGCCCAGCCTTTAGTATTCTTTTAAACTTTCCATTTCAATCAGCTAAATACAATCCAGGTGCATAAAAACAATAAGTGTGCATAGTCTAAAGCTGGCCATCCACCTATAGATTATCTGCAGATTTTCTATGGTCAGATGGAAAAAGTGCAACAGATTCCTCCATCTACTCTAAACTGTGTGGATGGAGGAATATCCCACTGGGCCAAGCTTCAGCATCTTGCTAGTCACCCCCGCTGGCTGTAAAATACCTGAACAATGTGATTGGATGCACACACACACTGCAAGGGTTAAATGCTCATTTGTGTCTAGGTGCTGAAATAGAAAAATTTTACTCACCTGAAGCTCTCAGCTGGCCAGCTGTCTGGCTCCCTGCCCTGCAGCCTATCTTCCCCTCCCTGCAGCATTGGAATCTTCCTCGGCATCCTCACGTCTATACACTGTGTAAAGAAGTGATGATTTATGGGACCTTAGACCACTGCAGAGGAGGGGGAGAGACATTGAAAGGACCAGTCTAAGAAGAAGCGGGATTGGAGCTTCGGTTGAGTAACTTTTTTTTTTAACCTAGACACAAACGAGCACTTAAGAAAGGGTTAGAACATCTGTCTCTTTCCTAATTGCTGATCCACCACTAGGAGGATTACCACTCCCTGTGCAGAGGTTCTAACTGTGACGATAATAGGGTCTGAGTCTGAATATTAAAAATAGAATGTGTTTGTGCCCCAGTTCAGAGCACCTTCATTTAGTGATGTGACAGGCCCCCACCACATTCCACATTCCACAGAAGAGATGCTCTGGCTGTGATCTTTTATTGCCCAGTCCGAGGGAAATTCAAACATATCTCTGCTAAGCCTTTTATGGCTGTTGTAAAAGGGCATGGCACCAGGCCCTCCATATATTAGGAGTGGACATTTTATATCAACAATCAGGTCTGGAGAGGGGGTGACCCTGGGGACCCTCGCATTCTCTCTAAAAGTCATAAAAACTGAGGTTGAAAATCAAGTTACATTTTATTAATTTGGAGTTGGGCGGGGATAGGTAAACTAAAGGTTCAACTCTCTGCCTGCGTTCCCGCCCCAGTCCGGCCTAGGGGCTAGCTTCGGGACACCCTCCAAAAGGGTCTTATAAAATACTCTGTGTTGGCAACTAGAGTGGCTCTTGTTTTAAACATCATCGAGGAACTAGAAGTCTGAACATCGGAGAAGAGTTCCCCTTTAATCTTTGGACATTATCTGCTGGAAGTCAGCTTGCAGGAGAGCCCGGCAGACATCCACTTTGCTTCTTGAACTCTGAACTCTATCAGAACTCACAATTCCAGGACTGTTGAGTATTCTTCTTTTGCTCCCTTTTATTTTGCTGTTGTATATATATTGTCTCTTTTTATTAAATCTTTTTCTGTATATTTTCTGCACTGTTTCTTTTATTAAAGGACGATATTAGAAATCGTTAAGCTTATCTCTACGCTCTAAATACAAACTTAAAGTATCCTTGTCTCTGAAGAGTGCTACTGTATAGTGAATCCTGTCATATTCCTGTCTGAGAGGACAGCGCTATCACAGGCATTGTTTAAGTCTTTTGAATATTCGCAGCATTTGCTGGGCACAGTTTGTGTTCCGAAAAACACATGGTGGCAGTGGAAGTTTGGTGGGTAAAGGGTTAACTGCGGAGTTAACCAACCCTGGTGACGATCGCTCTCAGTCTGCTGGCCTGAGATTGTGTCCTGTGAGCTGGGAAATCTCTGCGCAGGGTGAGGCTGAGAGTGGTATCGCCACATCCTTGTGACGCTCACGCTCGGTTCAGACTGGTGTATGGTCACGTGATATTGACGTACAG